>NC_143586.1:90234134-90536563 GCF_048544385.1 Mastigoproctus giganteus | reverse complement strand
TAATATACAAGAGGAAAAGAGTGGGGGAAAGAACTGAACCTTGGGGGACACCGGCATTAGTGGAGAATTTAGAAGACAGAGAGCCATCTACCATCACCCTCAGTGAGCGATCAGAGAGAAAATTGGATAACCAATTACTAAAAACAGTTCGCAAACCATAAGATGGAAGCTTGTTTAGAAGACCTTTATGCCAAACACGATCGAAAGCCTTTGAGATGTCAAGAGCAACTGCTTGTGTTTCCCTGAACTTTTCCATTGAATTAGTCCATAAAATACACCGGAATATCAGCAGTGAATAGACACTAACGGAATCCATAATGGTGATCGTTGATCAGACGGAAAGTTTTTAGGTAGTTTAAGATTTGGTGGTTTGTTGATTTCTCCATTACTTTAGAAAGAGTAGAAGTAATTGTAATGGGACGATAATTGGATGGGAGGGATTTGTCACCCTTTTTAGAAACTGGCTGGATATGAGCAAATTTCCAAGCAGAAGGAAAAACACCTTTGGAATAAGAAAGTGAAAAAAGGGGGCAAAGAACAGGAGTAAGTTCAGAAGCACAGGTTTTGAGAACAAGTGGAGAAATACCATCAAGACCTGGAGCTTTCGTGGCATCATGATTCGTCAAAATCCTTCCTTCTGGCATCTTTTTGACGAAACACCACAAGAGGCAATGAATAGAGCGCTTTGGGAATGGTGAGAGGTGTTTTAACAAGATCATTAATACATGAGTTGGAAGAAAAATGGGATGCTAGCAGGTCAGCTTTATCCTTGGCTGAAGTGATAACAGAACCATCTGGTTTTGACAGAGGTCGGAGAAGAGATGGGCAAAAGTTGCGGCCAATAGCTTTGGCAAGAGACCAGAAAGCTGGCTACCATTAGGGCAAGAAGCAAGTTTTCTACTCGTAACCTGTTCAAACTCAATTTGGACTGATTAATAACTGCTTTACAATTGTTGCGAGCTTTGGTGTAAGCAGAAAATGAAACTGAAGAATTAGAAACAAGCCAATTACGATATGCACCATTCTTCTCTTGAACAGCCTTAGCACATTTATTGGAAAAACAAGGTTTAGATAAAGGACCAGGTTTTAAAGTGGAGTGTGGAATAAAGAATTCCATTCCTACAAGAATAATTTCACTGATACCATCTGAGCAAAAACTGTTTGCTGAGATCGTGTCAGATCGTTTGAAAAACTGTTTCAAAACTTCTGATCTGACATCAGAAGTTTTGAAACAGTAATCTGACCAAGGAAAAGAAAAGAAATCTCGCAGGTCATCCCATTTTGCATTCTTGTAATGCCAAACAACACGAGGTTGGGAATAGCCATGAGATAAAGGTTCCATTGGAGAAGCGACAATCACCAAGTTGTGATCTGAGGTGCCTAAAGGACCACTCACTTCGACCGTGTACTTAGAAGTGTTGTTTGTGAGAAAAAGATCAAGCATGTTGGCTGCATGGTTAGGATTGCCCACTAGTATTCTTGTAGGTAAATGTATAGTCTGTGCAAGGTCATTAGTAATTGCAAAAACCTCAGCATCTCGACCTGCTGGGTCGGTGTGACTAGAAAACGGAAGCCAGCTGGAGTTGTATACATTAAAATCACCAAGGAAAAAATTACCTGACTGGTGAAAGTCAAGTTGCAAAGAGACAACAGATGAATTTGACACAATGAGGTAGAAAGATTTTAAGCCAGAGAAGATCAAAGAGAGGAGATTTCAAATTACCAAGTCTCTGGCAGGGAATATCGGAACGGACATATGCACAAGTACCACCTTTGAGGCGAAAGGAATCATACAGCGAATAATTTGGGCAACTGAGTTGAGTAGTCTGCAGTAGTTGAATCAACCGATAACTGAGATTCTGTCAGAAAAAGTACATGGGGTTTGGAAGACTGCAAGTGGAAATGGACATCGTTGAGATTGGAACTGAGACCACATATATTTGTGAAATGGTCTCGACAATGCTCCCTACATACACACTACTCGGACTTCCTCCAGTCACTATCTGGCAGAGTAGAGGTAGCAAGATTATACACTAGCTGATCCGGAAGCCTCCTAGAGAGTTACCAATAGGTTCGGTCCGGTGTACTAACTAGCGGCCGGCCTGCGAACACCGTTTTAGAGCTGTACCCTCGAAATGTAAGGAATATTGGATCTCGCCACGATGTTCATCATAACCTCAAAAGTCATCAATCATATTGCATGATGGAAGGAAGAGATAGGGAAGGGTTGACCGGAACTTAGCTCTAGAGACTAAACATGGGTTCCACCACTTCAAGCCTCCAATAAGCAAAGTGGTGGTATTGCACCGGTTGATGAGAGTCATCTACCACCTAGTACTGGCTGGTAACATGGAGTGGCGGCATTCCTTCATGTGGTGTGGGCGCCACACCTCGACCCCTGCTTACGTTGGTTACACCTGGGTGGTTACCCACAGTGTGCATGGAGGTTATACCCAGGGTTACTAACAGTCCCTCCATCGTGAAGGTGCAAGCAGAAGATTTGGCTGTCACAGACTGTCCGGAATTCGCCGAAATTTGGTTCACTTGACTTGATTGTCACCCGAATATCAGTTACATCAGCGTTCCATCTGGATTATCTGAGAGAATGTCTATGACAACCTCAAGAACCAAATTTGAAGTATTTGAAGCATTCCTATCGTGTCTCAGTCCACGTTTTTTTATAAACAGACAAGTTGCTGAAAACTGTTTATTTATTCACACGCGAAGAAGGCAAGAAAATCAAATTATTATTTTAACTTTACCAGAATTTGTGGCTCATACCAACACATGTCTGTTTTG
This sequence comes from Mastigoproctus giganteus, assembly GCF_048544385.1. Taxonomy (NCBI): domain Eukaryota; kingdom Metazoa; phylum Arthropoda; class Arachnida; order Uropygi; family Thelyphonidae; genus Mastigoproctus; species Mastigoproctus giganteus. Next base: position 90,533,764 of record NC_143586.1, on the reverse strand, counting down.
TCTAAAGAATGACATATTTTGCATATTTGCAGTGATAAACGAGACTCGAACCCAGACCATTGAAAGCAAGTAACAGAAGAGATAGTATATCGTGCCGACTATGCTTCGTGGATAGCACAGTTGGTAGAATCACCATTTTCCCTATACCGGATGGAAAAGACCTGAGTTCGAGTCCCACCGATGTGAGGAATTTTTATGGACCTTTTTTTCACAATGTGGCTGAATTAGTTGGAGTCAAGCGAGGGTAAAACGGTTTTTACTCCCGGAAACTTGGGTTTTTCGTCCAGCAAACAGAAATCGACCACAGAACACACGCAATTTAGAGAACAGTATACACGGAGCAATATGGCCTTAGTCGCTAATACTCCTAAAACCCTACTACAATAACCCACTAAGCTTCCATGGTATCTCCCACACTCAAAACAAGATAAGGACATGTTATGTCTTAGGTGAGGTTGCTCCTGAACGCTAGCACGATATTCATAGAGGTACTCTGTAGGTTTATGTTGTTTAGTTGCTCACGAGGAATGCTGCTTCCTAGTACCTGTCCATGCCACGAGGAGGCGGGTCACAGCTGTTCACGTACCGGCCGGACCGAGTGGTCACTTTCCTGAGATCAGTGTTGTGCGATCTTCACTCTGTCTTAAAAACAACGTCACTGTCACCGAGATATTCCAGCTTTTACTATGCCCTTGAATGTGGTAAGAATAATTGGCAGATGTCACATTCTTCTGACCATGTCTCTTTAGATTTCTTCTGCTTTTCATTCCTGAAGTCATTCTGAGATAGGATCATGCTTTTAAGGGAAACTAAAGGTATACAGCAAAAATGCCTTCTGGATGCATATCCACATTGGAAGGAAATTTAGAAGACAAATTTTCATTAGTGTTCACGATCCCTCGCCGTCTGCCATTGTTTGAAGAGGTTTTGGTTCGATTCACGTCAAATGATTGGATTGGGGGATCCAAGTCCTTTTTTCAGTCAGGCTGTAGTTATTCGATTTCAGGCAGAGGGGGAAGGGTTTTTCTAAAGATGGAACTGGAGGTATCCATTCCAGGATAGCCTTTGGATATTTGGTTTCTTGCATCCGTTTTACATGTCCACACCACGTTAAATGCTTTTCTTTGATAGTATCAATAATATTCTTTAACTTCTATTTTACTATACTTATTTATAAAATGATGGTTTAAAAAAGTAAATATGCTGATCAGTCAATATGTTTAAATGTTTTTATCCCACCCAAAGTGAAATGAATGATGGGTTACCACTATGCTAAATATCAAGTTAAGAAGTTGTAGTCAACACTTAGGCATTATCGATGTTTATATACGAATGCAGATAGCAATTCTTAAGGATTGGTTATTGCATTATATTTCTCGCTATCTCAATAAAATTGCTAATTCATCTCCACCTCAATGTTATCTGCCTCATCTAGCTTCAATCCAAATACCCAGATACGAAACAGAGCATCTTCGCCTTTGCTTTGTTTTCCACTGGACTCTAAGTTTGAAAGTCAACAAAAATCCTATGGCAACCGACAATAACTCACCGCCATTATTTCATACGATCAATAAATGTCTGCAACACATACACACACACACACACACACACACCGAATTGGACCTTGAGGTGCGGTAAGCCAATTGACGTAGTCAAAGAGTCTGTGTGATACAATCGGAAACTACCACTGGCTTCTTTCTATCCGTTATATTGCTGGATGACTTTCTTGAGCCAGTTAAGTCTTCGGTTACTGAAACAACTACTTCTGGTGTGCGTTGTAAATCGTATTGACATTTTTGTATTTGATCTGTGCTTGGGTTCGAAAAGGTTTACAAGATTTTGGTTAGTTTTAGATCGTCATGACATTCGAATTCTAGAAAGAATTTATTTAAGGACTTTTCACACCGCCAATAAAGTTTACTGACTATGGTTACGTCTAGTCACGAGAACGAATAAGAATTTCGAAAGGGAAGAAAAAAGTTTCTCTTTTCTTACAATCTTCTATAAGGAACTCAGGCTTTCATTTGTAGATGGAATTTATAATCTCCAAAATGTTGATATCTCAGTGGAGAGATTCTTCTACAAAAATCATAACTAGTGAATTTTATTTATTTTGATTTATGCTAGCGTTTATAATTAAGTTTTGACTTTGGTTAGCGCTTATGTACTTGATATGAATTCACGTTGTGCGTGTTTTCAAGAGTGAGGAGTATTGTCCTTGTCCTATAAATAATATCGCTTCTCTGAAAACTTGGTTTTTGCAAAGCACTCCAGGATGTACAGAAATTGAAGTTTGCATTCTGAGTATCGGGCAGCAGCGAAGTCTTACAAAATGGGTAGGTTGGATGATGATTGACTCAACACGCAAGAAATTCCAAAGAAGCTTTTGGACAATATTCACGAATGGCACACGCCATTATGAAAATAAACAATGTCACGCGCGCTAGTTTGTTTTCTTTAAATCATCTCCCAGTTGAGTTTTTCACTGTTAGTGCAAGTCGAGGGATCAATACAGCGAAGGACGGGGAGTGGTCAATCCATCTGGCCAGATTATATGGCTGTTCACTTGTTCGTGACCTGTTTATTAATCAGATGTTTTTACTGGTACGCTGTAACCCCAACTGGTGCCCAACGGATCGACCCTTCCTGGGTAAAATCCTTCCCCCCCCTTTTCATTTGTGTATGCGGTGACAAGAACGGCACGAGGTCGTTCCATGAATTTTACATCTATTATTGTTTGCGTTCGATTACTGGAATCAACGTGGGAGGATCTTCACCAAGATGTTTTCATTTCTCCGACGTGATTAAGATGTGTAGGCGTTTTTTTTCCTAGGGTAATTTCGCAAGCAGGTAAGGTCACGACCAGAATTCCTTGCCTTGAACGCTACGTATTAAGTGGTGCACTGTTTTATTCATAAGAGACTGTTGCTCTTTGTTTTATGCAAAGGCAACCGAGCCTATGCGCTATTTTTGTTTAATAAACAAATAAATTAATAAAATAAATCAATCATCGCCGAAATTTTTATCCCTTGCAATTGTGAATTACCCTTAAGACACGCGCATTTGGAGCATTAATGCACTAGTATTTGATGTACTGAGTTGCCTTGTTTCTAATCTACAGCAACTGAAGAAATTCGAAAAAAACTAATGAACTATTAAGAAAGTATTCAATAAGCATTTAAATTCATCTGCAAGCCGAATGAAATTATACAGAAAGTCTTCTGCGCGATGTAAGATTTTCAGGTATTGCGTCCAAGACTTCTAAAGAATTAACCGACTTAATAAAGGAGAATTCGGGTGATTTAGCTCTTCTGCAAGACAATCTAGATGCCAAATAAACTGCCGGTTTCCTCCCTCTTCTTAGCTCTGCTCTTTTTTTTTAAGCTCCCCCAAGAGCATTTGGAAATGGCAGCGAACACGAACAATTAAGAGCATCCCCTCTTTCTGTAATAGGGCTACTGCACTTGTCCAGACATTCCTATAGAAGCTTTTGGAGTCTTAAATCCCTGTTATGTAATCTTGCACATCTCCGAAATTCAAAGGAATGCATCACCGATCCCAGCTGGTTGCTAAGCAACCAGCTGCCTTTTGTGTTGCGTAAGCATTGTGCAGGTGACGCACGTTTCCTGGTTACATTTGAACATCCGGCGGTTGGAACCACCCACGGAGACATTCTTAATTCCCTTATAATTCCTTCTCTTTCCAAAGTCCTGGTGTCGAATGTCGCTCTTTTTGTGTGCCCTTTCTTCATGGGTCACAACACTTAAGCGGTTGGGGATTATGCAACTAATATGTGAAGCAATTAACAGAGTCTTAAACTGAAAAGTTCCGTTTCTTGGTTGCTTAAAAAATCCTCCTTCTGTGGACTTGTCACCACCCAGGGAGAATGGAAGGATTCGTTAGATTCTGAAAATAGCTTTGTAACTGGGGGGAAAACGAAGGCTGCTTAAAACAAACAAAAAGGGGGGGGGGGTTGTCTTGAAGATGCACGAGACTGCTAGGTGAGAGCTATTGTCCACTATGGAAAATGAAACCCATTTTAATGGGCTGCATTGTCCAAAGGAAAGCATCTTTGATCAATAATTTTGAAAATTAGGCTTACAGGCCCTTGGTTATTCCATCTTAAATTTGTCTTTATAATTTGTAAAAATATAAAATTCTTCTGACGAGTTCCCACAATAGCGAAACAGACAAAAATTTAAACTTGTTATTTTAGTAGTTTCTAAATGTACCGCGTTATTTATTATTTTTTCAAATATTCTCAAAAACGGAAAAATTTGTTTTAATGGCCTCTCTTTGTTTGTTTTTTTTAAATGGAATAATTTACTTTATGCTGCTGTTGAAAAAAAAAAAAAAGCTGTTAGATCACCACTTTACACTCGCGTTTCTCAACATTTCTTTTCTTTTTCTATTCGCGTGCGCTCTTGTGGCAGTTATGGCAGAAACCTTCAAAACAAACATTCGGCGGTAACATAAGTAGGTGGCGTTGCCATAGTAATGCAAAGGAAAATCGGTTTTCCTCGTTTACCCTACAGCTGCTTAGGGTGGAAGGAAGCACAATAACCTGTCTCCTGTTGTCTACTCCTTTAAAAAGATATCGCTAAGCTTTTAAGATGTTGTTCGTGCCAGATTGCTGTAACTGCCCTTCGCATGCAGTTAAAACAAATAGGGGAGCAATTAAGGTAATGCCTTTTTAAACTGAAAACTCTGAGCTAGTTAAAAACAAATGCATTTTAATATCCTGCTGATAGCATTATAAATAATAACCATCAATCTCGCGGCAGTTATTTGAATGTGGAAATTACTGATTTCATATTAGCCAAATGTCCTCTCCGACGAAGGATTCTATAAATGATGAAAGAAAGAAAATGGAAGTGATTTTTTTGCATGACGCCATAGTACTTTATCCTATTATACACTGTAGAGACATTTAACAGTGTTTTGTTTTTCCACTGTCGTTTCGTTATTCACTGAAATTTCATCAGTCCCATACACAAATATTTATTGTTCAAAGCTTAATGGAATAATATTATTAATATCATTTTCATTGCCTTTATTACGTCACTGTACACGCCATTATTTCGAGTCTGTTTTCCCCTTATTGTTTAATAGAACTTTCTCCTTATTGTTTAATGGAATTTGATTACCTCATTGTTTAATAGAAATTGCCCCTTATTGTTTAATGGAATTTGATTACATCATTGTTTAATAGAAAGTTCCTCTTATTGTTTAATAGAAAGTTCCTCTTATTGTTTAATGGAATTTGATTACCTCATTGTTTAATAGAACTTTCCTCTTATTGTTTAATGGAATTTGATTACATCATTGTTTAATAGAATTAATTTCTTTTTTTGCTGTTCGTTTCAAATTTTCGTCTGCTTTTTCTGCTCAATCATTGGTCTTGAATATTACATTGAATAAGAGTGTTGTTGCGCGTTATTAGTAGTGCTGAAACCTTAACAGAAACAGTTCACAATATTTAATATTATGAATGTCTTGGAAATACGTTCCTGACGTAGTCGTCTTCTAGTGGATGTATCTGTCACAGTTGATAACGATGGTTTTTAAGCGCTGTTTGTTCGTTCTTTAAGAAATACTTTTTAATAATTCTGGGAGTTTAATGCCTGCGACTACTGGGTGTGTTCAAGGATGCATGAAATTAATTTTCTTTTCCGGAAAAAATAATAATAAAAAAGAAAAAAAAAAGAAAGCAAAAGACGCAGTTGCCTTAATAAATCGCAGTCTGCCTAAATATTTTGCTATTAAATTTCGTGAGTTGAAATGTGTGAAAGAGAAAAAAGTGTTTCAACATTTGAGAAACTGTCAGAGTTCTTTAAATAAAAGTAAATCTTAAATCTCGATCAACTGTGTGTGTGTGAATGAGAGAGAGAAAGATTAGGAAACCATATAGATTGGTAATATCTTGCAATGATTGGAGATGAACACTTGTATTTGCTGTTCATTGCAAATAATTTTAGGCTGCTTTTTCTGCTCAATTATTGGTCTCGAATATTACATTGAATAACTGTTGCTGCGCGTTATTAGTAATGCTGAAGCCTTAACAGAAACAGTCTAATGGTAGATGGAATATTGTGTGTCCTAATATTCCATCTACCATTAGACCAGTCCCACATGGAGATTACCTGCCGGTTTCCATGCTCTCCACTTATACCGGAGAATGTAGCAGCAGAACGTGCTGAAAGTGAAGCTTCTGAAGATGAAGTCTACATGCCTGGAGACGTTGAGTCCAGCCCTCAACTGTTTTCACAACATGAACTCAACAATCCGGTAAGAGATTTAAATTTACCAAAAGAATCTGCAGAACTCCTTGGTTCTAGACTTAAGTCTAGAACCAAGGAGTTCTACAAAAAAAAAAAAAAAAAAAAAAATTGAGTTAGATGTAGGGTAAATTCCATCGAAGAAATTAATGAGGGGTGCATCAAGTTCTCAGCTGCCTAACTCAACGTCAGAGCTCACTCCTGTGCATCAGACAACACAAAGGCAATCTCTAAAGCAGAAAGCGCTGTTCCCACAGGAACTAGTTATTATCAGTGACTCTGTTGTCAGGGAGACGGGGAATATATTATGCAAAAAGGATAGGTGAAAGAGGACCAGGGTGTGCCTGCCAGGGGCAAATGTTGATGACGTTGCAGGGTAGATATCATCTTTTAAGGGCACAAAAGGTGATATTGTGGTACACATTGGAACTAATGACCTTAAGAGTAAGAGGTCTGCAGATTTACTTAAAAAATACAGGTTAAGGCTGGAAAAAAGTCGCGAGTTAGGGTTAAATTTGAAAGTGTCTTGAAATTCTGCCCAGACACGATAGGAGGGAGTATATGATGACTGCCTGTCAATGAATTCGGCCCTGGAGAGATTGTGCAAGACTCACGGAGTAGAATTTTTTTCAGTGTGGTCTGTGCTTGCTAACAGGAGAGACTGCTTTTATAGGATTGGGGTACACTTAAATAGAGAGGATGTGCATCCAGTTGACACGGGTGGACAGTGCAATGTTGAGTCTGTTTGGTGTGGCATAAACACCGGGAAGGGGAAAATGAGAGTAGGATTATGTTACAGGCCTAATGACCTTGATGAGTACGATGAACAGTTGTGCAGAGAAATAGAATGAACCAGTAAATCAGAATGTCATATAATGGGAGATTTTAACTTTCCAGATATTGACTGGAACTTGTGGGTTGGTCACTCATACACTAGCAAGGCTTTTGTGGATTTATTGGATGGTTGTTTTCTACAGCAACATGTTTGAGGAGCGGAGGAGGCAACATTAGGGAGTAATACTCTTGATCTGATTATCAGCAGTGATTTTTCATGCATTAAGAATTTGCAGATAAAGGAAATTACGAGAAATCTTTGGCAAAAGACGTAAAGAAAAACAGCAAAGACTTCTTTACTTGTGTAAACTCAAGAAGGAAGAGGATGAATCAGATTGATCCACTTAACATAGATGGTTCGACGATTGGTGATCCTGTTTAAGTAGCTGATAAACTGAATGAGTATTTTGCATCTACATTCACACATGAGGAGTTATTCAATGAGAGGAATGCCAGAAGTTTATCAAACTCTAACAGGGAGCTGAGTGATTTTGTAATAACCGAGAGCAAAGTGGAGGAGAAATTGTTGCAGTTAAATATAAAAAAAAGGCTCCTGGGGCAGATGGAATCTATCCAGTTATAATGAAGGAGGCAGAAAGGGAAGTAAGCATCCTTAGAGTCAGGGGAGGTCCCCATGGACTGTAGATATGCAAATGTATCCCCAATTCGCAAAGGGGATTCAAAGAGTGACACAAATAATTATAGACCTGTTAGTTTAATTTCTGTTAGGGGGAAAATAATGGAGTCACTGGTTAAAGATGCATTGCAGGATCATCTAGACAAGACTGCAGCAATAATTCAGACACATCATGGGTTTGTTAAGGGGAAGTCTTGTGTGACCAATTTGATTGGATATTCTGATGTGATCACAAAGGAACTGGATGCAAAAAATAATTTTGATATCATATACTTGGATTTCAGGAAAGCTTTTGATACTGTTGCACATGGAAGACTGCTGTACAAATTGTAGCAGAATGGTATTAAGGGTAAGTTGCTACAATGGATAAAGGGATAGTTGAGTGGGAGATGGCAGAGAGTGGTAATAAATGAACACTGCTCTACGTGGACAAATGTTATTAGTGGAGTCCCCCAGGGTTCGATGCTGGGCCGATTGTTGTTTTGTGTATTTATCAATGATATTGATGAAGGTATACCAGGCCTAATGTCCAAGTTTGTAGATGATACAAAGGTTGGAAGTGTTGTTAATGACAGTAAAGACAGTATGCTACTGCAACAGGATCTAGAAAAGTTAGGCAGATTGGCTGAGGAGAAGTTTAACATTGACAAATGCAAAGTATTGCATATGGGTAACAATAACCGAAGAGAAACGTGCCAAGTATGTGTGGTACTACATCAGAGAGATGGAAAATGAAAAAGACCTGGAGGTAATTGTGCAGTCAGATATGAAGTTCTCTGAGCAGAGCAGACGGGCTGCCATAGCAGGTCATGGAGTTTTGTCAATGATATATAGGAATTTCGCTAGTAGGGTAAAGAAGGTGATTATCCCTTTGTATAAGGCAATGGTCAGGCCACACCCTGATCTGTATACAGGTCTGGAGGCCTCATTTTAGAAAGGATGTAGAGTTGCTGGAACGAGTACAGAGAAGGGCAACAAGATTGGTGAGAGGAACAAAGGGAATGCGCTTACGAAGAAAGGCTTAAGTTCTACAAGTTGCAGCAGCTAGAGACTAGGCACCTGCGAGGTGATCTGATCGAGGTGTACAAGGCCTTGAATGGTCTGAGCAGGCTCAATGCTGACGGGCTACTTCTGCTTTCTCAGATTAAGAACCGGAGGGGGCATAAATTCAAATTGAGGAAAGACAGTTGTAGAATAGATGTGAGGAAATTTTCCTTTAGCCAGCGTGTAGTTGATTGCTGGAGCAGACTTCCATTTGTTGTTGTTGAAGTTAATAACTTAAATGAATTTAAAGCTGAATTAGACAAACATTTGGAGTGACCGGATGGGTGAAATGGGAAGTTTTTTTTTGGCTGATGCCGTATAAGCTTGCATTATATGCCTCAATTAATGCTAATCTGTTAAGGGAATCGAGCCAAGACTTCTTTAAACGAGTTACAAGTGGCCAAACCCGTGACCTTCACGGAGGGCAGGTGACAGTCTGAAAAATCAGTACCCAAAGAAGTCCAAGAACACAAAAGAGCAGTTGTCTGTACCCAGACTATAATATCAACAGTTGCTTTACGAAGATGAGCTACACCCACAAAACTTACTTTACGAAAGTTAATTGGCGTCAGAGGCAAATGGTGACTGAAGGAAAGAGAAAGATTCTTTGGAACGATGAACCTCAATAGAGCCTATTTTTGCAAGTTGGTTTAACGTTGTTTGTGGCTCCACCGAAGCGCAAGTTTTGAAAAGAACCGTGGCATTCCAACTGTGAAAGTCGGTGGTGAACGATCAATGGTTTTTGTGGTATGGTGTTGGACCCATGGTATTTTTGGAAGGAACCTGGCAAAAGAAGCGAAATGGCATTCCCGATAACTCAATTTTTAAAATGACGATGAAATTTTATGGCGTACGACCTTAAACGTTTTAAACAGGATAATGTCCATTGTCACCAATCTCGGTATATGACAGTTTCTAAGGGAAGAGGGGATACTTTGTAAGAAGGTTTGCTTGTTTTTTTACTAGAAGTTAGAATGAATAGATAGTTGAATGAATATATCTCATGGTCTAGAAGAAATTCTGTATTTGGATTCAGTCTTTCATTGTTCCGGTAACTGATGTCTTTCATTCCGCTGCGGTAGAATATTATTGTATCTTTAACTCCCTTGGCATTTATTTATCAAGAAACTCAGTGCGTTCTTTTTATTAAGCGTAAATCAGAAATAAATTGAAAGAACATTTTTTTTTCATTTCTTTTCGCGAAAAGTTCGCAGATAAAAAATGACAGAGATGACCTTTGTGGAAAAAAGAAGCCAATAATTGGTGGGTTTACAGATTCCACAAGAGTGATGAGGAAATCGCAACAGTCTTCTTTGTTTTATTGAAAATCGTAAAGCATGCTGCGTTAGTAGACAAAACCCTACAAAATTTAATTCCAAACTCCCAATGAGAAAGATTCGGAGCCTTTCATTGGATAAATCTTTCCGTCGGGATCCCAAGTGATACGAATTTTTCTTCGCAAGTGTTAAGTCTAGTCCCTCAGAGTTTTAGAATCTTGGGATGTGGAAAGGATGGACAATTAAAATGCTACATGGATTATTGAATTTTTTATCGTATTTGTTGGTTAACTTTTGGAAATCGGTGTTCCACGCGAATTTCTAAATACCAGAGTTTTTCCCAAAGGGAAAACAATTCTCCCTTGAAATCCGATAATTTAATTAGAAGATATTTGCACAGAACACACTTTTAAGGAGAGGCACGCAACAGTAGACAGGGGAAGGAAGAACTGTGCATCAATAGGGGACTTGTGCACACCAGCGTCACGTGCAAAATGATTCGAGACATCAGTTATATGCATATATGTATAGATCAGGCTCGCAGCTGGGCGATAATCATCTGACCATTGCAAGCACGCTTTTCCCATTGCAATTGTTCTGGTCACGCTACTAAAACAGGTGTTTTTTGCTACAGGTAGGGGTGCCATGGCAACGCACGAGGCGAGCTCGATTTGGTAGTCTGAGTTATCGGAATTCACCGGTTTAGTGACCAAGAAATGAGTAATAAAATGATGCGTTTATCTATAGAATTATTCATTTAAGTCTATTTAAAAAAATAACTATAGTAAATACTTTGTGCAACATATGCCAGCACTGGAATTTTAATTTAAAAACCTGCTGTACTCCTACAATATTGGTTTAGCATTAAATGGCACAGTGATGCAAGGAAATTAACTTATTTTGCATCTGCAAAAAAAAAACGCTCTTTCACTTATTACCATCCATTTTATGGGAATAAGATAAGATATAATTCCTCATAGGGGGAATGCCTAACTCCCTGCACAAATGTGATTGCCCTTCTGTGGTTTCTGTGGCTTCTAGACCCGGATACAATATTCAAAATGTGGTCTCTCCATCGTCTTGTACAGAGGGTTAATGGCTTCCTCTCCTTTCTATTTGCAAAATTATCAAAAATTATAGAACCTCTTTGATAATTCAACATACAATTCAAGCTAGTCTATCCTTTATGGCCAGCCTCTGTCTCCTGTCCTTCGTAACCAACCTCTAATCCTCTGGATGATCCATCCTGTTAGTCTAATTTATACAAATATATAAACTAGAACACACCTTTCTTGAGAAACCATGTAAAAGCCTTTCTAAAATCCTGATATTTAATGTCCAAGTTGTTTCTTGCATCTAACTGTTTTATAACCTCGTCACAGTAATTTACTAGATTTATCGGGAAAGATCTTCCCTTCACGCAACCATGCTCAGACTCATTGGGAAACCATTATTGTCGAGATAGATCGGTATTGCGCCTTCAACTATAGATCCCATAATTCTAGTAACCACAGAAATCAAACATCGATCTATAATTGTAAATCACTTCTTTAGGTTCTCCTTTATGAATTGAGGAGACAATTGACACCTCTCCAGTCCAATAGAATAATCTCTGAATCTAATGATGATATACATAATTTTATGTATATCATTCGTCCCGGGAGTTTTACACGCAATAGCCTGTAAGTGTTCTTTTTTTCTTTTGTTCATTAAAGTCTTGTCATCCATTTTGGTATCTTTTAGCAGTATTTAAACACTTTCCATTGTACTGCGTTAGCATATAGTGATAACTCTAGTTAACAGAGCCCAAGGAATACTTGAGCCTCCTCCCATCTTCTTGTAGTTAAAGTCCCGATCACCAAAATTTCCTTGGATACTACCCATTTTATGACCTTATGATCACTCCCTTCAATGCATTTCTGAGCTGTCATATTTTTGATAATGTTTTGGATCCTTGGTGAAAACTAGATGATATTTCTGCCCCTTGCGCTTTCTCTATCATGTTGAAATAAATAGTGGTCATTCTGTTGATTCAAGAAAATACTCCCTCTGCGTATACCGAATGTTCCCGATTTAAAAATCTATAAGAGGGAAATTCAGGTCGGCCATAACGATGCAGTTGCTCTTTGTATCCATTCAAGTTGCCTAAAGCGATTCCATCGTAATACTGTTAGGAATCGTTTGACCTCATCGTAAGTTCGTTTTGGTTTTAAGCCAAATCCACATCCATGACCATAAGCCCTTTAGAACCCTTAACAATTGGTTATTAACATCATCAATTTTAACAAGTGGCTCTTTAGCTACACCCTTGTTCTATCTCATCTACTTCGATTACAGAATACATTCCCAGTTTTCATAACAATTCAGTCATCCAAATAACCTCACTTAGAAGCAGAATATTTTCCATCTCATGATCCATTCCTGATGTTTGGTTCTTCGGGAGAGCGTCCCTTGGTTTAGTATCGAACCTTTAAGTAACTGCCGAGTCCCCAGATTTCTTCTCGACAACCATTAGCTGCCTCAGGGACTCAGTCTTGCTCATAAGTAAGCCAAATTTTAACTTATGATCGTCGCATTCCCTACATCTTGAGCAGTAATGTATCACCTCCACCCAACTCGCAGGTGAATCATCAAGGGCAATTCACCTGAGAGACACTATCCTGAGATAGTTATGCTCGCTGTTTCTAGTTTAAACAATATCCAGATAATACAGTTGATTCAAATCTCAAAACTGTCTTAATAATAATACACAGTGTTTATTTACAACACTGGGTTTTGGTGTCAAAATCGCCGATATCAACAGCTGTTAATTCAAACAAATTCATCTTCCGAAATACTTGCCAGATTTAAAACTAAATCCAGCTGTTTGATCAGTGAGATAAGATCAGATTTAGAACACAAATGAATGAAAAAACACATCAGCTTATGTGCCTTCTTATCAACCATGCGAAAGAAAAGGAGGTATAGAGCAAGATAGAGAGAGAAAAAGAGACTAACCAAAGCGCAAGCGACAGAAGGAAATTGACTTTTTTCTGGATAAAAGGGTGATGGTTTTGAGAAATCTTCCTAAATATTCAAATAAACGCCGAATGTGCATTCCATTATACACTTACAGAAACACAGTCGAGTGGATAGGTTTAGCGCTCGCTAATGTTACTCTTCAAAGACGTTTTAAAGCCATGGACAGAAAATAGGATTAAAGTCAGCATTAAAGATAGCGAAACAACGATTTTGCGCAACAGATTATACCTGCACGATGCCATTTGCGTGTGTGAAGTGAAAACGTAATAGACTTACATTCGAATCAAGCAGTAACAAGTGATAATGGCTCTTTCTTTTGCGTAACTTCTCGCCACTGCTAGTTCACTTACCTGCAAGCACTTGTAAGGGTACCATTACTAGGCGGAGGGGAGGGGAGGGAAGAAAAATAGAATGTCAGGGCCATTAGCGTTATTCCACTTCATCCGGAAAAGTTTTGGTTATTTGCAGAGCACAAATGGGACAATTCTGAATAAATGAAACAGTCTGCGTAGATGGTGAATAGAAATAAGAATTTCTCGCGTTATCATGTTAACCCATAAGCTACATTAGCTTTGGGGCTAAAATGGTGTTAAAATGATTCAGATCTTTTCGAAATTCCTCATAAAAAAAAATCTTTCTGTACCATAGAGAGGTGATGGCTTCACTGCAGTACAACCTAACAATACAGGGAAGATATCTTTCGAGATAGTTTTGATTGGATAGGAATTCGGTGAAATTTATATAATTATTATCAATTGCAATTGACACCTTCACCTTTTATTTTAAATCTTTTTTACTAAACAATTGCTTAAACTCTGAACTACAAATAGCAGTCAATATTACATTCAATTCTAAGAAAATGACGTATGCTTGATGTTACTGTGCATCGAATGATAAACATGATGAAGAAATCTTCCTGTCGGTCTTTCTCAACGATAGGTCGCGAAGACATTGGTGCTGGATGCAGGTTAATCATCGTTGTCACTCAAAGTCGACGTAACATAAAGCTATGCAATCAATCATCGAAGGATAGGAGTTTGATGTCTTAGTAGAGTTCTTTTCTCTCTATGAAATTTTCATTCACGAATATTTCTAAAAGTGGAAGTTTGAGTGTCAGGCTCAACATCCCCAGGGGTTTCACCCTTCAAAGGAGCGAATGCAATATCCACTAAAGAAATCGATACAAGAGTTACTATGAAATGACTACCACCTCTCCTCCATACACGTTAATCAGAACACCAACTAGTGCGACTCATGGTGATGAAACTCATGATTAAATAATTTATAGATCGCTACAGTTACCGAATATTTAAAGAAAACAAAATGTAGAAATATATCGTATACAGTATATACGTGTGCAGTGAAAGATATTACACGAAGATCCTAACGTCAATAAAAGTGAAATGTGTCAATAAATTTTAAGCATCCTAGCTATTAAATTCTGAAAAAATATGTTCAGACAGAAGGGCACTGTTGTTGACTACGAATGGACAAAGTGATGCTTAGTAGGTACTTATAGACGATTGTAAACGTACCTGAAACTAAACGATGAAAGGATAGACATCATGCGTATTGAAGGTAACAAAAAACACACCGGTAATCGCTCTTCTGGGACTCATTGAATCATAAAACATGTAGTACGTAATCATTCAATCCCAATATCGTGAAGAAATCCCCCAGGCCTTTAATAACCCATACATTCTTATACAATATCTACTTTTCTCTCACACACTCGCATCTGTGTTTCATAATTTCCCATCCCACCTATCCGCTGGTGTTTCGAGCCGCCCACCTATCGAAGTTTGAATCGACTAATGAAGGAGATAATCGCCAGTCGCACACATGCGTTCACACCTGACTGCCGTACCATTGTGCGGAATCGTGAAATGATCCATAACCGGTGGTTAATATGCACTAATGGATGGTCACGTGACTTGCGGCATTCACCCTTGCGTTAGGCGGTGCTTTGTGATTTTAATGGATGACATCGTTCCTACCAGTGTTACCACCGCGATGATTGATGTCCAGCGTAATTAGATAAATAAGACTCCAGGTATTTAAACTTCTTGAGATTTACTTCCAAGCGAGTCGACATACGAAGAGTACACCTGATGGGAGGCATAACTAGCATCACTAAGAATACAGAGCTCGTGTTTTGATACGAATGGTACTTTAATAATACACATGGAGGCGTATTCATACGCTAAACTTCAACATAATTGTTCTGAGTTACAGTTATAAACTTTAAACTCTCAGCACGCTTCTTAGGTGAAAATAAATATAATTTGTAGCTACATGGGGTTTAATCTAATACTAAGTTTAAACAGAACACTGTTCAGCTGTGGTATTTTTTTATGTGTGCCATATTTGGTTTCTAAAAGTTCTAATTCTTGTACGAGTTAAACGGAGTATTCTGAAGTCTCCAACAAGAAATTCTTTCAGATGAAGCGCTGCTACTATCCTCTGGCTGATGTTTTGTGTTTGTTTAATATCTTGTTCCAAGCTCACTAGGGCTGTGAAGCTTCACTAAATCGCGTTTTTAAGTTTCTTGCATTTATTGATTGGTTTTGCTATTTGGTTCAGATGGAAAACCTGAGTTTTGGGGAAGAGATCCATCAGCCAGAAGTTTGGTAACAGTTTATCTGTGTGGGAGTGCATAATGGATTTATGGGGGGTTGTATGGCAAGTTTTGTTTAGTGAGGATCGGCAGCAGTATTTTTTCTAGTAGCTTCAATAGGCAGGATGAGTTTGAGATCGGTCTGTGATGTTTCACAAGTGATGGAACTCGAATTTTTGGCCGTGGTTTGACTAGGTATTCTTTCCATTGGTGTGGAGATTGTAGGATATAAGGACTCAGGCTCCTAAGTATAAGCCCTTTCATAGACGGCTAACTCCGTCTACGTGTTACAAGAACCCATAAGTTCCTCCTATCTAGACAGAATTAAAAGAAACTTGAAAATGCTCGATCCACCCAATGTTCTCAAGCCATCAATGTCTGCTACCATTTTTCTCAGCTTTCCATGATGATTATCTCATCCGAGATATTCTTGAAAACTTATTATTGGTTGCAGCATGGCCTAGGAAAATAAATATATGAGAAAAGGAAAATTTTAATATCAAACATTTGGTAATAATTTACTATTAAATTTATCACTGGATTCATCTTCAATTCTCTATGTTTTGTTCATTTGGGAATAGAATTTATCCTTCCTACTTATCGCGTTTCATTGGATGAAATTAAATCAGAAATATTCCTTAGACTTTCTCCTTCATGTTCTGAAGTCTACACGAAAAACAGAACACTGTTTTATTTTTTATATCCATTATCCATCATTGATTCGTTTCCTAAGACGACATTAGTAAACATGTACAGACGTAGTGAGTCTAAAATTATCAAACATTTTGCCAACAGTGGGTGACACAGAGCTGTGATAAATCACTTGGAGCGCATCCCACCACACAGCTTGGCCTATGGAAAAAGTTTACTT
The DNA here is from genome assembly GCF_048544385.1 of Mastigoproctus giganteus. NCBI lineage: Eukaryota > Metazoa > Arthropoda > Arachnida > Uropygi > Thelyphonidae > Mastigoproctus > Mastigoproctus giganteus. The sequence goes on along the minus strand of NC_143586.1, from coordinate 90,517,185 downwards.
TGTTTTTACTTTCTTAAGCAGCGATATATTAGGAACCACAGACGCAAACTTTGAACTACGTAGAAGATGCTTCGGGATCTACCCATCTCCCAGCACACTCTTTGGTACATAAGGATATCGACAGTGCATTGGATTACTACATGCCCGAATTATCATCTGGATTTCAGACTGCTCAATTTGAAATATTTACGAGTACTTTCTAGTTCAGTTTTATTTATCCATGAATTATAAAAGGTTCAAGTGAACTTTATATAACTTATGGTTTTCTGCTATTTTTCACAAGGGGACTTTGTGTGACAGGATATCAAATTTTCGGGTGTAGTTTTGAAATTTTTATCTGCAAAAATATTGAGAAAATAAGAAGATGCTATCATCTGTGGCGAAGAACATCCAGCCAATGGCAATCTTGTGGTTGGAAACAGCTCGTTGAAACAAGAGGCCATTGGAGACCAAAAATATTGTATAGGGTAACAAAAAGGCCCTAATCAATCAAATAACAACCAGGCATAACAAGGGTAACCTAAGAGGCACTTCAGAAAGCGCAACTCGCCGTAAGTCGTCACGAATGGTGTGTCAAAGCCGATAACAGAACTGGGCTACACTTTTGGCAGCAAACAACAAGAAGATACGATTACAGTCTGCTTAGAAACACCAACACTAGACAATGAAGGATTAGAAACTCGTTGCTTGGTCTGATGAATCCCGGTTCCTGCTCTTTCACGCTGATAAGGATGGCCAGAACATGATGAAAACAGCATCAGTCCATAGACGTATTCTGCCAGGTGTTAGCAAGGCAAGCTGTGGTGGTGGCGATGTTGTCATGGTGTTGGAAGTGTTTAGTGGTGGATACTGGTTCCCTTGATACAAGCGGAGAAAGGTTTAGATGCCACAGATTATGCAAAAATCGTTTTCGACTTGGCGCATCCATTCATGGCTCGGTGTATCCATCTCCGAAAGGGTTTTTCCAACAGGATAATGCGCCATATCACAATCAGAATTGTACAGATCTTCGTCCAAGAACATAAGTGAATTCAGCCCTTTGGCGGTCACTTCTCCAGTCACAGATCTCAATCTAATTGAGCATCTGTGACTGGAGAATCTAATTGAAATAAAGGTTACGGAGCTCATCAGAGTATAGATTCTCAAACATCCAATTTACAAACAGAGTTAATAAATTGGATGTTTAAGAATCTCTACTAGGAAGGAATTAAGTCAATATGGATCAGCATACCATGGCACTCTTTCAACACCTCGCTGATTTTGTTTTGAGAGTTAAAAGGGTACTAACTAGCTGTTAGGTGTACATAGAAATTTTTTAAGAGTTGTATGTTCTTTGTACAACTCTTACAGTCATATGCAGTGTTATACAGTCATGTAGTTATATTTTTATGACAAATTTGAACATCTTTTGCCATCTTACAACGTTTTGTAATTTATGGTTAACGTTTAATATCTTTGAAATAAAGAATCTTGAGACGTGTTTAGAGGAACATTTTCTTATGTTTAGCTATTGAATATGCTCCTACATTTGTTCCATGGAATTTTGAAATATATGTGTCTTATATTGTGTCTGTGTAATCTAACATAAGAATTCTTGGTTATCCAAGAAAAACGAAATGGAATACAAAATAATGCAATTAATGAAGTAAGATTGTAAATTGTTGATATTAATTTATCTAACAGGGAATGTGCTCTTCATTTTGGCCGTGGTCTTCATCTAATGCGCAAGTATCTGAAGAATAATGTGTATTTAAGCCCCTTATTTAGGCAAACCTTGGAGAACGTCCCCAATTAATGAAATGCCTAAGTTTAATACTCTTTCTCGAAAGTCTCATAAGTAGAATTAATTTCCTTTCCTTTTAGTTTATATTTTGAGATGTGAATGAAGCCTTTTGTAAAATGACAGAATGGAAACACAGGAATAATATTTGCTTGTGCCTTTTGATAGTTTTTCCTTCCTTCCTTGATTGTGGCTGATTGCTGTACGGCGATCTGAGGACATTAAACGCACTGGGATCTATTAAATATTTGAGCACCTCATGGCCGATACTTAGACACAAAGAATGACTTGGGAAAACTTTTCCAGTTTCGTTCTCCTTACTTACATTAACAGCACACCGCATCCATAAGTTCACAACAATAAAACAGATCTGAACAAGGCTGGACAGTTTCTCAGTAGAAGGAAAAAAACCTAGGAGGACTTAAATGACTGGATGAATTATAAATACCAACAGTTGTTCTTAGATAACCTAATTTAGCAAAGTTTCTACTTGAGCAATTTTTGTTCTTGCTGATCGGAGTGGGAAAGGATATGGTCTGGTTTGCTGTACAGTCATAAGAGAGACCAGGTCTATATTTAGTAAAGAAGTATTCCTGATAAGCAGAGCAATAGATTTCTTAAACGTTTTTGTCGCTTTTGCTTATTTTACATATTTTTATAATTCCATGTAAATTAATAAATTCTATATTCAATGAAATAGAGGAATTCCCTATGTTTTATTCTTTACAAGATTTTCTAAACTAAATTTCCTTAGGCCATATTGAGCCTTAAATGTCTGTGCTCTGTTCTGTGGTCGATTTGCGTGTTTACTGGATGAAAAATTCTAGTTTCCGGGAGAAAAACCATTCTACTCTCGCCTGAGAACAACTGAGCCACGTTGTGAAAAAGGCCCATGAAGAATCCTCTTATTATCAACAGAATTCGAACTCGGGTCTTTTCCAACCATTGTGAGGGAGGACAGCGATTGTACCGATTGTGGTAACCCGCAAGGGAAATTTACTTAAGAATTCTTTCCGAAACACCATGCTTTAGATATTAAAATAAACAAAAATGTTTTAAATTTCGCAAGGTATTATGAGTATTTTCTTTTAGAACTGAAAGAATTGCAAACAAAAAAGGGGATCGTGATATTTGTTTATAAGACGCAAAGGATAAAGTCTAAAAATGAACACAGAGATTGGGAGTCAATAGAGATGGATGAAAAGATGGCAAAAACATAAAACTCCAACAAATGTAATATGATTATTATCTGGACTTCACATTCCAGATAATAATCATATTACATTCACCAAAGACAGATGACGAACACTTCACCAGTCTCAGAAGCTTGGAGGCCTGAGAGAAGATGAGTTTAATATGAGTTGTGGATTAAGATCGGATCGTGTTGATTTGTTTGATTATTACGTTGTCCTGACATTCGCTTCATATTCTACTTAGCCTGTAGACGTGTAAAACATGCGCGTGTTATTTCTTCACCCACCTATAGATTCTTGCACTCATAAAAAGAAAATAGACAGGGCACTCTGTATTTTTCTTCGAAGAGTGAGTATTTATCCGAAGGGGTTTTTCTTGGCGCTTCCCAGGTGTTTTTACTAGTCGATAACGTTTACGCTTACCTAGTTAATATTTCAGGGGGTAACTGTATGGCGCAAGACAGCGATATATCCACCAGCATATGGCACGAGAGAAACGGAGACTTTAATCGAATAATCAATAATTCATTTCTGAGTTTTATAGTACGGATAATTCATTTTTATCCTCATCTTGAAAGAGTAAAACTCGCCATATCTACTTTGCATGCTTTATTACAGCTTTTATTACAAATACTGTTTTATTATGATTTAAAGACGTTTTTAGAAGCGCCCATAATTTTTTTTTGACACAGCAATATGGCCTCTGAATTAGTGATACCACGATCCCACAAACTCCAAATAAAAATTTCATTTTCTAAACTACTTTTGTCGTATCCTTTGAAGATGCATTTTACTCTTTAAAAATTAAAGCATCGAAAAACCTGAAAACGGATTATTAAAGCCAAGAATATTTTGAATGTGTAACTAAACAATTTGAATTAATATCTTAAATACTATTTTGTATTATAGCATTAGATTACATTATAGTAATAAATTTAATTATGTTCTTTTCAATTCGATTCTAATGTTACAAATTGTATTTTAATTTTTAAAATTAGATTAATACGTTGAAATTCCGTTTTAAATTCAATTTTAATAGTTCAGATTTCAAAGTTATTAACTGGTAGTTTACCAATCTTTAAAAATTAAAATTGTTTACAAATAAACATAAACTGAGGACCGGTTCAATAAGAAACAAATATTAATAGTCGTACGTAATGGATATCGCTTATCTGAAGAAAGTCGATAGCAGCTGTAGACCCGAATCTTGGAACAGTGACCCGTGTAATACGAAGAAATCTTTTTCCCAATACAGTTCTACTGAGTCAGCATAATAGCCAGCATTGCTTGATAGTTTATTCGATTTCTTTCGAATTTCTCCATGTGAGAAATTGATACAAAAAAGAGAAGCACATCAGGTGATAATGCGTTAATTTTGAACCATCCAACAGCTTCTAGAGATTACCACAATACCAGGTTATTCCCAATCGATTCCTTTCCAGGTTCTACAACAATGGTCTGTCGAGTTCAACGTATCCATTTCCCATAGATATTACAATAGTATTTAGTAATTCATCGTGTATGGTTACCATAGAGATTGTACCAACATTTTTGCTTTTATCCTAAGTTCTCTGAACCGTGGAAGACACGTAAACATAGATAGTAGTGGAGTACAAATTTCACAACGATTGAAAGCCAGATAAACAATTATTGCTTAGCAAATATAATTCGATAATTTCTAATTGTTCTTGTAAGACTGTCTAATTCATCAAGTTTCAAGATTCATCGATTTTCAAGATTCATCAATGAATCTTGAAACCTGATGAATTAGACAGTCTTACATCTCTCTATTTAGAAAAAAAATTGCTCTTAAAGAAATAAAACTGAGCCCATAAGATGATTATAAAGAAAACCATCGATGAACATTTTATATTTGTAATTTCAATCCGTTACGGCCATTAGATGTCTTTTTCCTCGGGTTAATCCTCTAAGAAGTTAACATACAGCGAAGCGAATAGTCGTTCGTGGCACGACAAAAAAGGCGATGCTATCTCGATCCCCCCCCTCTCTCTCTTCCAAGATGCATACCTTGCAGCTAATGTAATTTCTGCTCAAAAGGCTAATTATGGAGTACACTAATTACGCTTGCCTGTTCTCTCTTTATTTACTTTGGTTGCAAGTGCGTGCTTCGGTGCTGTATTTTTCACACCTTTCCCGAGACCTGGCACCTTCGTTTCCTTAAATAGCATCCCGGTGATTTATGCGGTGATCTGGAGCTCTATAGCATCTCTGCAAGATGGTGTGCAGCAGAGAATAGCCACTCCACACATTATTAACCCGCGGATAACCAAATAAAAATGTCTTATCTACTTAATCCCTTTTCTTATAGCATCCTTACGATTTTCATTGCTTGTTACAATGCTGCGTTCGCTTAAGATGTCTGCTCAGATCCTCGATAACCACTTGCATCTATACAGGTTAGAAGTAGGTTATACCATGTTTACAAGGATGGGTACATTGCTATAGAAATGGGATTAAAAGTCTTCTTCGGGAGAAATGTATTTTTATATAACTCGGGATGAAGTTCTCGAGGTTTGCGTGTAGTGCATCATCTCCACCAACTTGATGATCGAAGCTTACCATCATTCGGTTAGAACCATCAGTGGAAAAAAACGCATCTCATAAGTTAGGCTGCGCTAAATAGAGAAACGTTGCCATCATTTTATTAGGAAGCTTCAGATGATGCGCTTAAATGAATGAATATAAGCTTGTATTGCGCATGAAACTCTTTTAGGGCTTGCTTTCGATTAATGGTTGTATTTATTCGTATTTTAAGCGTGAAATAGTGAAGGTTAAAGGTCATTTGCAAAAGATAGAGGAGAATATTGAAACGATAACCAAATCCGTTTAATTATTCACCGTTATTTTTTCTTTTTTTTCTGGGAAAGTGAAGATTAAGATGTGGTTAATGGATAATACGATTACTGGAATAATACAATTTCATCGTTTGTGTCTTTCAAGGAAGAATTTAAGGCAAATACAAAATCTAAAGAAATATTCGCTTCTCCAGCCAGAGAAATGTATTGACAGAGAGAGAGAAAGATACTTTAAACCTCATACTTGTTGAGGTGAAAAAGAAAGGGAAAAACTTCGCTAAACCATGAGAAGTTGTAATGCAAATAGTATCGCCCTCTTTTAGCAGAAAGTGGTGTTAGAAATACATTTCCTCGAGTATTAATAGGCATCGCGTTTCACCATCTTTCCTCGGCTGAGAGAGAGAAAGCTGAGCGGACTTGACAAATGACGTGCAGTGGCACAAGGCCTGGGCGTTGGTGACGTCACGCCTGTCAATAACCAATAGAAGTCTAAACAGTAAACGTGTGTTATAAAACTGTGACCTCAGTAAGGGAAACACACACACACAACGCACACGCACGCAGCAGTATCACATACCTGGTTTGTTTCTTCGTCTCCCTCCACCGGCGGGAACTTGCGCGCGTCCTGTGACGCTATCCTGTCTCATGAGCGTGATAGGCGGAAATCGAAAGAACAGGCGCGCACGAGTAAACTGTACAGCGTCTCTCCATCGCGTACGGAAAACGTGAGGCTACCAGTCCCTGTCTTGTGTTCGTTGTCGATTTGACAAGCTCACTCGCTAAGCCGAGGTTTAATGGACGTGGCCATCGGTGAGCCAAGTCACGTGATTGACCCCCCATCTTCCGCTTTTTTAGCTACCCCCTCGTTCTATCCCCCCCGACGCTTGACGTAACAGGCGGAAGGCGGGCACCGCGGTCCAAGCTCCGTTTTTTGAAGAGTGCCAAGTGTCACCGGGTTACCTGTGTGTTTTCAGTGTGTTTCCAAACCGCTCGTTCCGAAGAAATAAAACCGCATGCAAGTGGCTATATGTTGAGCGGGAGTATATCGTTCAACGGACTCGCTCTTGACTCCAAAGGGGTCAAGATGGCCTGCAAACTTCTCTATTTGTACTTAAGGGATCGCAGACGATTGTGTGAGTGATTTTTCTTTTTTTTTTTTTCTCTCTTTTTACCTCTCCATCTTCTTCATGGATTGTTGCCGTGCACAACAATCGCACTGTGACCTCTGATCTGCAGGATACCGTGACCTCCTGCCATCACCTCCTGGATACTGGTGATGACTGTTACGCATATCCACGTGGATTGACCTACAAGACGACACAAACTGTTGTGTGTCTTTCCGAACTGCGATGGCGACTGTCGGGATCTGGTCCCAGATGGGGACGACCACCGCTGAAATTCAACATCCCCCTGAGTTCCTCCAAGACTATAACGTAACGTGAGTAATCTGTTTCAACTCTTTTAGGCCTCCTCGATTGCTCTCCCCTACTTAGTGTAAAACACCACACTCGAATATCGTACTCTGTACGATGTCAGCTAAATAATAACGAACAGTTCCACCATCCCCTCCCACCCGCACTCTCTCACCCACCACGACGTTTCGTGCACTTGTTTGCCCTAGCGATAATCGCTCCTTTCAATGAGTGGTGTTAATAACGTTAATTGAGTCTCAAAGCTCCCCTGGCTTGTTGGTTGGTTGGTTGGATAAACGTAAGCGTAACGTCATACATTTTGAACCCGTTTCCTTCCCCCTTCCCCTACTGTTTGCAGTTTCATAAAGGAAGCGGGGATGATGACACATACATGCACAGACACATAGGGTGATCTATTAGTGTAGGAAGATCATTAGCTACTCTGTAAAAATGTTTTTTTCTTTGTTGAATGAATTAAAATATGGTGTGCCTGACCCAACATGCATTCTCTGTGTTCTACCTTTGCTAGAAATTGCTAATTCATCCATCACTTTTCATCTCTCTTTATCTCGCTACAATATATTCATTTATCTGCCTCTGTCTGCTTCAACTGCTGTTACAGGGTAATTCAAAAAGAATTGAACACTTTAAAAATTGAAAGTCTTCAGTTATTTTTGAATCATCCTGTATTTAACAGATTGCAGCAACCGCTAATGAAATTCCACTTAAAGAGCCACGAAAATAGAATCGTCATCCTACATCCTTCAGCTCATCCTCCATAAAATTCTTAAAGAGTTGGCCTTGGAGTACAACACCTAGGGCGATTATGACCTGCTGTACATAACCTTAATTACGGACTTCATAAACTTCACTCGTGACGATCTGTGGAAGTAACAGAAACAGGTATTAAAGGCTGTGCCTCATGTCGATCGAACTGGAGGTCAGCTGGTGGAGAGCCAGGGTTATTGATCTGCGCTGGAATAAATGTATACTAATAAACAAAGGGAAGACCACACTGACTTTCGCAGTTGTGTCTGTTGCAGGTGATGGACCCATGCTGTGTCTCTTGATTATCGGGTCACTTAAACGATTTTTTTCTATCTCTTTGGTAAAAGCCAACCAGAAACACACACGAAATAAGATCGGATTGGATTCGTACACATACTCATTACGTCATGGTTTCGAAATGGCTGCATTTGCTATGTCATGCACCAAGGTGTAGACGACACGTTATACAATTTTTAGCAGCTGGAGGTGAACATCCACCCGCAGAATGAAGGTCAGCTGTCGTGATGTGCTCGCTTGAACATTGCGTCCGTACATAGGTTTAAAAACGGTTGCCAGATTTTGGACCGACTAAGTACGGAGTATTGAGCACATTGCAAATGCTGAAATTACGTAGATGGCCGCTGAAACACTAAACTTTTCTCGCATTATGACCTCTTTCTTGCATCATATGTTGGTTCTGGCATAATCTGATCCATATGCAGCCGGCATTCAACAACGTACGTTTATTCGTTTACCAGGTTAGCTAATAGATGAGATCCAGTCCACCAGGGACCTGCCACGACTTGGACAAGCTTAGATAAACATCATGTTATTAACGATTCAACAGTTAGGAGAACGAAGAACAAATGGAAGTCCCAGAATTTGTTGAATATGGATTCTTCTGCGTATGCATTCCTAATATCGTGGATTCAAATGAATGCAAGACTTATTTTGCTCAACACAGAGATCATTGAACTGTGCATGCACGTCTCTATCGGTGTTAAAAAAATGGTTGAAGTCATTCATGTTCTGAATATTAAAACTGGAGTCTCACAATAGAGTTTATAGAATGACATATCAAGACCTCTGGCTCTCAAGCTGACTCATTCAATCTTCATCCATCCATCCAGATCAGTACTTAATTGCCTCATTCATTATTTTATGAGAAGAAAGAGACTGTACCTTATTTATATTCAGTGCAAATCCAATCTGAATATTAATGAGTTCTGCTTTATAAATTTCTTTCCAAAATCATTGTCAAAATAGCACGCTAAAGTTAACTTTTGTATATCACTACTCGTGGCGTGTTTATTGATTGAGTTTGAATTTGCGTGTACTGTGTATCGACTATAATTATAAATGTTTGAAACTGAAGACTTTCCACAAGACGGATCTGTGTATCGATTTTTGAAAGTGGTATTTTGCAACCCGTTCTTGTGTTCTTATAAATAGCAAAATTTACGCCGCATTTTAGAAGTTCTTACGAAATATAAATCAATCTTAAAAAATCGAAAACAATAATTGGTTTAAATCAGTCACTTCAACTTTCTTTCCTGATTTTTTTTCCTGATTTCTTTCCTTCAACTTTCCACTTGATTTTCCTTAAAGTTTTCATATGGGCTCCTTAAGGTTTGGAATAAGGGGATGGCAATAATCACTAATGTATTTAAGTGGAGCAGATCTCAAGAGCACCGAATTAGAGTTGAATGTTTTACTGGTCAGTGACTTGGTATTTTGAATCCAAATCTTTTAGCAATCTTAGGAACTAGGTATGAGCTAGTATTCCTCCTTTGCACACACACTTAAATCATATTTTCCTTGCAGTTTATTCTTAATACTGTATCCCATCACGCTGTAAAGTATAACTAATAAGGGTTTGCTTTCAGTCCGATATTACTCCTCTTTAAATGATTAAAAAACATGCCTGGTGCTTTCTTTTCATACCATCATTAATGTAACTCCACAAAGTGGCTTCCTTTTGTTCAGTAGCACGTAGAACATAAAACAGACAAACACAGTGGCTGGAAACCTGTTAATCCAGCCTGAGTTCATTCACCCGTAAGAGAAAAATATGGTGGGTTGTTTAATTTCGCAAAAACGTATAGAAACTAAAATAAAAAGAAAGGTATCTTTTTTCCCAAATACAGGCGAATAAAGCATCCATTAAAAACCAAGCCGAAATGAAGGGTGTACATAAAACAAAAATAGTTTCCATTTATAAGTCCTGACAAAGCGAACTAGAACAGAATAAAGACAAAGTTCGTCTTTATTTCCTTTTTCGAAATTTATTTTCCAACAACGTAAAAAACAAAATGAAAAACTCCTTTTATATTAAATGCACTCTGAACATAATATAATACATGCCATTACATTCATTGTGATTAAGCAACTTCAGCCAATGTTTGACATCCCTTATATTATCGTGCAGATCACTTAGTAAGGAAGCACAAAGAGCCATCTCCTAGTTCAGTCGCTAAGACAGCACAATGAGCCACCATGGAGGGTCAATCACCAAAGTAACAACGAGCTACCATCTAGAATCAGTCGCTAAAGCAGCACGCTAAGCCATCATCTAGGATCAGTCGCCAAGGCAGCACAATGAGACATCATCTGGATTCGACTACCTGGAATCAATCAAGTTAACTAACACAATGGGATGGACTACCATCTGCAAGGTGGCACTAGATAGTACTACCAGTCACCAGGATCAATAACTAAGGTCACTTAGGCCAATGAACCACAATCTAGATCAGTCTCTAAAGTAGCACAGTCATCCAATGTCCAAGATCAGCATTCAGATGACAAACAACCTCGTCTCAGATTATTTGTTCAGATGGACTGTTTACTTTCCTAAGTTGCATGACGGGACTTGATTTCGTTAGCCTAGGAAAGTTCACACAGTAGAGTCAAGGGTCGCCACAGTATTCTGACTGTAAGAGACCCCTAAAATTTCTCCAAAGCAAACCATTCGTAATTCACAACATAATTTCTGACATACAAACTCTCCTCAACTTGTTGCTGCGCTTCTTCTCAGATCCAAACAACCATTTTCTCTTTTTTGAAGATAGTTCATTCACGCCAACTTCCGAACGGCAATAACCTCGACTTGTCACTTCAGTAATTTGTTACATCAGTGATTGTCATGTATTAATTTAGGAGTACGCAATCTACCAAATATTCAGAACACTTTACTTCTCATCCACGCTTACTCCTAATGTATTTAACATGAGATATTTAACGTTCTGAATTTATACGCATACAGTTCCTCTGTCAGTTTTCAATAGATTCATAACAGAACATTCTATGCCTATTAAACAAACACAGCTCTCCAGACTACTGAAACGCAGCAAGATCCTCTTTAAAACCAATTAATAATTGTTCATCGTCTCTATCAAACTATTCGGTCTTCACGCTCTAGAAACCAGTTCCAATTTGAGATCTGCATATTTATAACAGTGGTATAATATATGATTCCATCAGAGCCATAAAACATTTAATTCGTTCCTTTTTTATCTTTCTGGAAAACCAACAAACAATAAACAAATTGCTTTTAAAACGTGGAGTTCAAAGGTCTGATTATTTAATCTGAATTTGTTTTTAATTCCCACGTCATGCCTTCAATCAACATATTGACTTCTTCATACATTGTAAAAGGGACCAATTACTCAGAACCTTGCAAAATAAGTTCGGTATGCCCTTGTGTGTCTAAATTTAAGCATTAAATCTCTGTCTGTAGTTTGTGGTATATAACTCATCTAGTTTCCACTCCTTAGAAAGCCAATTAACTGCTGACGTATTCGTTAAATATAGGCAAAGCTCCACTATAATCTTAATGTCTAAATGGAACGGCAGATTTCCTCATACATTTACCGATGGTGGTTGATAATGGGTTAATGCAGCCAACAGCGTATGTGGAGTTTAGAGCTTTAGATTTACTGTGAATTACGTGGATTCTCTAAGTGATGGTAGATGACCCACCACAATACTCAGTACGAACTTCTCTCTCTGATCTTTCAAAATCCATCGATGGGATCTGAATTATTGTAAATCTAAAGTTCAGTTAATAGACCCCTTCATAACCCTTTCTTCGATAGTACCACAAGAATTTGCAATTACTGAATAAGCTGTATGTTTAATGGCGTACTTTTGTTTAATAGAGCTCCCTAAGATTACGTGGAATAGGAAGTATGAATCAGATAGAGGAGAAAAGTTACTAGATTACTTAACTATATAAAAGAAATTGCATCAAAGAGTAAATTACGTATTAATTCAAACAACAAAAACAGGTCTTAACCAGTTGTAAAGTTGCCGTTGTATCCTCCCGATTTTTACCACAAATGTTAATCAAATGGATGCAACAAGTAGATGAAATTTTCGAAGATGGTTAATTATATAACAATCTTTAGCAAACTAAACCTTTTGAAGATATCATTTACTTAAAATCTTTAAATTTTAATTCAAAAAGACTTAATGAACAAAAGACACGAGGTTTAGCTGACGTGTATTCATCGAAACTCCTTAAGAAACGTTTGCTCGAATCTTTATCTTTAAACGTTGAAGTTTGGTAGAGCATTCTAATAAGAAGATCCGCGTGCTTATCAAATACTTCCTGAGGGTTGTTGCTAGCTGAGCACGAAGCTGTAACTTTCGAAAGCAACAGTCCGATAATCGCATCTGTCATGAGGAACACGACTGCACACACTTTTTTGTATGAAAAAAAAAGCTAGCTGAAGGGTAAGAAATGTGTATCTTTGTGAGTAAGAAATAAGAAAGTATGCCCGAGAGTTTTTGAATAGAAAGGCTTTAGATAACAAGTAGTGGCTGAATGGAGACTATTAAAAACACCGAGAAAGCTTGCTAAGGGAGGAACAGGCAGTTAAAATGGGAATGATATATGACACAGGTCTTTTTGCACTTGAAGAAGCGTGGAAAGAAGAAACAATCATTGAGCATGAGTCAGTTGCTAAAGGATTGCTGAAGTTCTTTTAATATTACTTTCCATTTCAAGTTTCTAACATGAAGGAGACGGACAAGAAGCAAAATAGACGTATGTACCTATAATAAGACTTAAGTAGGTGAAAAACTTCGCCGAGAAACATGAAGAAATCCAAAAATATCTACACCACATGTGTTCAGGACAAGGTTATGTTCATTCTCGAAGAATATGCGGCGGAGGGCGTCCATTCAGCAGAGAGATCAATCAAACCCTGTCATGTGGGTAAAAGAGAAGGCAACCGAACTTCTTAGAAATATCCGGGTATGATAGACGATAACTGTGCATTATTGGGCTTACCTTAATAGAATTACAAAAACAACTTTGGCAGAATTCCTCCACAGCATCGTGAAAGCAGAGTGACTTTAAGAGGAGGGTTATTGTTGCTTCGCAACCAACATTCCATAAAATTAGGTACTCTCCTAAATTATGCAGATCAAAAGCGCGGAACCGTATTGTATATCGATTAACATCCACGCAAATATTAGGCTTCAGAAGAACTGGTCTTCGAGACTCGTATATGAGTATTCTACATAGGTGATGAAATTTCCTTTAAACATACCCAGCCTGCCCTACGAAATTCGACGTTTGACACTAGGCGCTGTTGAGTGAAGTTGAAAACACAGCGTAAGTCATTAAGCGTATTGAGACAACGCACCTAAAGGCAAAGATCTTATGAGGTTGGTGACCTAGATACCATCAGGCAAAATGGCTGTCAAATGAATCTACCAAGTCGCTTATCATGCTCGACATTGCTTAACGTCGACGAGCGGTTGGGCTAGAGCCAGTAAACACAAGGTCTTTTTCAGCCACGTGTGTATGCGAAGGTATCAAAAAAAAATGGAAGGAAAAAAGTTATCACGCGCTTTCTGCCTCTGGTGATGCAGTTATTGTACTTCGATATATGGAAGATCCCTTGATAAAAAGTGGGAAATTGTCCAAAAAAGTAACGCTAAATGGCTAATAGAATTGAAGCCTGGACATCCTTTGCCCGCAGAAGTAAACAGTAATAATGCAGTTTAGTATTACCTCAGTTTAGATCTACAGCTTTTACCTCCCTCGTCCATAAGGATTCCTAAAGATATGGTACGTTTGCTGTGGTATTCGCGCTAAGTGGTATTGGACCTCAAATTTCTGCTCAAGTCAGCAACTGATAGTGATGATAAAAATCTTAACAGCAATCGCTAAAGCAAAGACCCAGATAGATCAGTACAGTTTTTCATCCGATATTTTTAACTTTATTTCCTGGTGTGAGACATCGTAAAAGAAATAATCAGAGAAAAAACTGCTTTGTGTTCATAAAATGGGACAAATAAAGTTAAATGAACTTAACCACGATGATTTCTAATGGAACTGGGACTCCCTCCAATGACAAGCGGTATCGAAGTTGAGAAACTTCGATACCGATCATAAAATAAAATTTTTACCAGGGATTTCTGTTTTCTTTATCATTTAAAAAATAATAATTCGTTATATCGCTGCAAAACACGTTTGGATAGATGATAGATATATAGGCAGATAGAGAGAATGTGCCGTTTTGGTTGGCAAATGACATCTTTCTTCTAAATGGAGTCATTGTGAAGAATTAGTTTCCACCGAAACAACGTGCAATTACCTACATATGCTAGTTCGTGTGCAAAGCCAGCCATACGAATTACATCCAGTTAATATTCATTAGCTGTCCTAGATCTCCCTTGTACCAGTTACTAGCCGTCTGCAAATGTATAGCGCCATTTTGTGGTATATGATTGTAGCACGCCTCAACATTGTGGAGTATGAAATCGGTTTGTTTTTAATGGAAAGAAAGTGTTAAAACTGCTTTAACCATTGCATACTGAAAAGAAGAAAAACGTTTGTCATACAGTTACTTATATAAATCATAAATTTATCGGACTGATTGCCAAGTTTATCGCTTGTTAACTTGCTACTTTCATTATGATACTTTTGACAAAAGCTTAGGACCACGATAGGAATAAATTGGACCAGTTAAAACCACTATTGCAAATAAAACAAAGGTTTAAGAACAGATTTAAGTAATGCCAAGTACCAGTGATATAAAATGTAAATTTTACACGTCCTTAAAGAAACAGAACGATCGTACTACAAACATTTTCAAGAGCTTAGAGATGAAGAATCAATTATGTTCCAGCTCTAGAAAGGGTTGAAAATCCAATACGCAACCAGTTAAGTGCAGAGAAAAATAAATCCTCTTAGCAATCGCTTGACTTGTATCAGGTAGTCTAAGTCCCTCGTGTGTGTGTGTGTGAGAGAGAGAGAGAGAGAGACTGTAGGCTTAGAAATGATTGATGTCTTATTGAAAGGAAGTCGGAAGGTAAACTATGTTTACTTTGGTCGTTCAAGCCTCCTTAATCTTAGCTTTAGCAAATCCTATGGTTTTCCGAAACACATTAAGGAATATAAATTCCAGAATGTTTCAATGAACTGTCTTAAATTTAAAATGCGATGTTGACAATAGCATTTGCTGTTGAAGTATGTTTGGAATCCTGCCAGGTGGCTGTCAATGAGCTCCCGAAACGGGGTTAGAGATTTACGTGCTGTTATCTGGCGGGTTGAGCAAATGTCAAGGTGATTATTACAAATTGTTCCGCTGCCATCAACTTTGAATCTAATAATTTGGGCCCAGTTATTGAATTCATCTCTGGGGTGTTATTTCTTTCCAGATTATTTTTGGACTTTAATAATGTCCAGCTTGAAAGATTTTACCATTTCCTGGATGTGTTGAAGTTCACAATGGGTGGGGGAGACAGACCTCGCTTGATATATGATAGTTTTAAAGGTCCCGAAATTTTCGTTAAACCAAGTAGGAGTGTATAAAATTAACAAATAGACTTCAGCTTAACAACGTGGGTTAATTAATGTTATTCCCGAGTAGTTTTTATTTCCACAGTTCGTTTAAAAGTATTCAATTCGACCATATTCTTCCTGCTTCTCACAAATTTAAGAAAGGTTATTCAAGAAAAATCGAATGTTTCTGTCTTTTCGTACATGAGCACCTTGCAGTATTGCTCTTTGAAGGGCTAAGTATACACCCACACCTCTTGGCTACCCTACCATAAGAATGTGTACGACTGAATGACTCTGCCTTTCTCCTCCCCCGCCATCTATCTGTCCGTCCATCAAGACACCTAGGATAGAACGGTTGTTGTATCAAGCTGCCAACTTTCCTTTGGCTCAATTGCTAGTCGATTTCAATGGACCTTTTGTTTCTCAAAAACTTCTCAACATAACGTTTATGGATAGCTGCCAGTTCATGGCTACAAAAGTGTGAAGCGATTTCAAATATATTCGTAATTTTTTCATGCATGTTTATCTTTGACGTCAACATTTGTTTTGCATCTTGATATGACCTTTATTTATCCATTTATAAATAAATAAAGGTCAGGTCTCAGATAACAAAAGGGATATTAATTTGGGAAACCACTCGAAGGGAAATAGTATGAGTAAATTTTACTGAAGCCAGCCAATGGCTTCAGTAAAATAGCGAAGCCAATCTCCATTGCAGAAGTTTTCTGGAAGGATTGCAGATAATCTTTAAACGTTCAATTTCAAAGTGTCTTTTCGTGTGTCCTACCACTTCATTAATGAACAACATATGGATTTCTTTCGATTTAAATAAGCTGATAATCCTACGAAAAGTGCTACTAAAATTGCATACTTAGAACCTACACAACTTGATATTCACTCGTAGTACTCTAACCATTTTGGGAAAAGGAAGGGTAGATGGTAGAAGTGTTCTGATTTTAAAAATTGGCGAATACTAAACTAAGTTCCTGGATCATAAAATGAATGAGTAGTTTTTAAGGAGGAAGTTAAAGGCAGCCGAAGTGCGAGTATTGCCAGCGGGAAGGATATCACCCACAGTCCTTGAGAATGTCCTTTCGCAGCAAGTGATCATCCACTGTTGGTCACACGCTCTCCTTCTTGATGTTCCAACCGCTGCTCTGGAGGCGAATCGATTGAAACCGGACACACCTGGCCGTGGAAAAGAAAAGTTACCAGATGCACTGCCGATATACTACAAGCTGTAATCTGCTATCCACAATACTAGTTTCGCAGGAATCGCAATAGAGTTGGTTTGGCTTAAAATATTGCCTAAATATTATGGTCCTACTTTCCATCAAGTTCTGTTTCGCTTATCGCTGTGAATTTATAACACCAAGCTACTGGACACGGTGGATGGCAGTCAAGGGTAAATGTCTGTTATATTTGGCTAGGATTCTTTTAACGGTGTGGAATTTATTTCGTGGAAAAACAAATTAAAAAATCAGACAACGTACTTGTCTCCATATACAGTTCCGAATTAATAAAGCTACACGCTCACGCTGAAACCAACCTGTTAGTAACGGACTCTAGGATAAAGAATAACACACGTACTTATAATCGCAGCATATGAGCTCCCAGGACACAAGAGCAATCTTCCAATAGACAATCGTAGCCCTTCTCAATATCTCCTGAAATCATTGAGAATTACTTTTAACGATTTGCCACGAGATAACCCGAGAAGTAAATTCGAATTGTGGAATTAAAGCTCAATCGATGTACAGAAACATTCAGTTGTGTCTTCAATCTCCAGTACCGTTTCCAGTGGTTCTGTGATGTTTTTCGGTAACTATGGTGACACACTGTCTCGTGTCATATCATACAGCTTTAATGTGTGGCGCTGCATAGAAAGACAGGTAGAGTTCCTATCTGCTTACTGTAGTAGCAGTTTGTGATTATACTTTGGCAGTAAAAAGCTCCACCCTAGTATGTCCCCCCATCTTCTAAAATAACGTGGTTGAAAACGATCATTGAGATGCAGAGAAAGAACAGCATACAAATGTGTGTGGAGTCATCGATAAATGCGTGCTGGAAACTTCGGTACATAATATTTGCGAGGGCAATTTTTTAATGTGCAAGTTCTACACGGGATTTAACTGTTGATAATATAATGGAGTATAGAATTCAGGATCCCTTTGTATTAATAGATAGCAAAATGCACTTTTGAACTGCGAAAATTAAATTCCAACCATTGAGAAATATAAAGCAAGTCAATAAATTAATGGCCGGAATTTTGTCAAATGAGTATGCCAATTTATATTCTCAGATCTTGTAAGATGCTTGGTTTCTCTTGCGTTGCATTTAAATTACAACCTGTTTTTATTCACCTTTATGGTATCTATTTCTGGATTAATATGCATTGTGTTCCTACAAGAGTGTAAAATTGCTCAACGAGTCAAAAGTAGCTTTTGAACAAAAAACCCCAGAGAGTATTCACCACAAGAGTTATGTTCATCATACGGCCTCTGTTCGAAGTAATATGCATACATACACACTTTTATAACTTTCACTACATGGTCCGAATATTTTTCCAGAGGTACCACGCAACTTTATGCTTTTGATTATTGGGTTGGCAAGTCCAGCAATAGCTTGGAGTTAACATGATGCTTCCATGCCATAAAATGGTGCGGTCGATTATTGGCGATATCGCATATCCCAAAAGTCCTACGTTTCTCTGAGTGCATGCCCTTTCTTATATTTCTAAACCTGAGGAGCACGAAGTAACATTCCCCCTAAGTGTGTCATTATAAAGTGAAGTACTGTCATTCAATCTTCGATCCGGCTGCCTTTATAGAGTTTAACACAAAAAGTTTGATCCCCAGACACTGCTATTCATCCTCTGTGTGATCACACGTTCTTAGAAAGGATAAGCTTGTTCTTAGAGACGATCTTGAGGAAACTAAGAAGCAGCTTATATTTATCTTATCACATTCCAATAAACTTTAAGGAGAACATAAATTCTGTTATCAATAAATGTCTCTTCTTATTAAGATAATCGGATTAATCAGAGGCCATAATTATTTAAAAGCTATTATCAATACTAAATACGTAATTAATCGATTACAGAGAAATACATATATGTACAATCTACACCGAAACAAATAGATAAAAACAACCTTAATTTCGAAAATCAGTAAGAAAATTTGACTTGAATTTTTGAAACTACGAAAGATACGCTTCCCAGCTCATAAAGGACCTCACCAAATTATTTCAAACTTTTATCCCAAGAACGAAATGATCTATTTCTTAACATACCAAAAAATTACAAGGGTTTTAATCCGGTTAATCACTCTAAGAGTTTAATCTAATACTGTAATCAGTCGAAATTGCTGTAAGTCTTCATTCACTAAATTATAAAAATAAGTTATTCAGTTCAGACTCCAAACAAATCCGATTCGGAAGTTTATGAAGTATATCTGAATACAAAATATTGCGCTGCCTTTATCAAGCAAAGCCCATGGAAGCTTTCACTGCGAAGATCCTTAAATGAGTGCTGAGATGGTAGTTGTCACAATTTGGCACTCTAACAGGCGACGTACAGTCGTCTACTTGAAGCCATCCCTTCGCCCGTCCAGAACGAGAAGATAAATATACATTAATCGGCAGATAAAAATCCACAACATGCTGCGTCACCTGTTGGAAGCGTTATAAAAACCATCTGACACACACATGTTGTGACGCAACCGGTAGCCATAAATATCAGCGTCAGATAGGGTGTGATGATGACAAATAGCACGGCCTGTACGGGCCATTTAAATAGCTTTTCCGCAATCCAGTTACTGGCGCTCATACTGAAGTCAGAGGTACAAAGGTCAACTCGAAAGACATCTTGCGTTGTCAATTAAGTGACAGTTTTTTCTACTACGCGCTATTTTCTTGACCGATGCGATGCTTGCGTTTACATCCGAATCACATGTGAGCCTTCATTGCCAAGCCCATGCTGTTAGAACTTCCTTCCATTATCATTGATCATTGGTTCCATTATTGCTACTGCTTTAGCAAGCTGTTTTGTTACCCTAATGTGTTTTTGAGCATCCCCCAATACGAATTCACATTTATCGTGGAGTTAACGTTGGAGATTACCACCTTATACAAAGCAGGGTGCTTCTAAGTGGTCAATAATGGTGGAATCCATCTCAGAACATTCCATGCTTTTTATCGCGCCCAAAGGAGGTATAGTATTTACTACATTCCTTTTGTTTCTACTTGTTTTCTTTCTTTGTACAATACGGTATGATCATTTATTCTTTATTTTCAAATCTAGAGTCTACCTGTTAGATGACGCCAAACACAAAAGGGTATAAGAAGCCGTAGTATTTGAATTAGCTCGTATTGGGTTGAAGAGGTAGAAGATATTTGTTGATATTGGACTTGAATTTCTGTACATTGTGATTTTCAGGAGTAGAAAGGATAAATAAGGAAGCGAAACGATTAGTTCCTTGAGTTTGGAGTTGAACAGTGAAAGGATATTGGCCTGTCAAGACACGTTCTCAAAGTGTTTGGAAGAGAGCGATGGAATTACAGATGCCAATTCAGAAGAGTGCTCGTGAAAACATCTGTGCAAAAGCACACAACAGAATCTGAGCTTATATATGATAAAGAGTATAGGGAGTTTGTAAGAGACCATTTATTAATTAAATGTCCATAAAGAGATCACGGGAGCACTACCTCAGATGTGGTCAGTATTCCGTGGTAGAGCGGATATCAGATTAGTACAGAATGAGTAGAATGCAGAGAAAGCATTATTTTGGCCTACTCCAAGGGAGATTAAAAGTCAGGGTAATCCCTAATAGAGATACGTGATCTTTTCAAGAATTCCGAGTGCTGTTTAAAATGATCAGGTGAGCAGCAGACTTTTATCTGAAATAAGAGCGGACTGAATTTTAGAAGGATTGAAGTTAATGTTTATACATCACTTGAAAGAATTACTTGGATGTCAAGAGCATAAGCGTAGGTTTAATCAAAGGTCTCCCTATTATTTTGGAAAGAGTTGAGATAAGTGCAACTGGACCATAATTGGAAAGGAAGATTTGTCACCATCTTCAGGAACTAGATGGATAGATTTGATCAAACTTCCAGAAGAAGAAAAAATACGAATTGGATGAGAAAGTGTAAAAAGGAGATATAAGACAGGCTCTGGAGCACAGATTTTGAAAACAGGTTTCACCAAAGGTTTCCCTATTACTTTGGAAAGAGTTGAGATAAGTGCAACTGGTCCATAATTGGAAAGGAGGCTTTGTCACCATCTTTACGAACTAGATGGATAGATATGATCGAACTTCCAGAAGAAGAAAAAACATGAGTAGAATAAGAAAGTGTAAAAAGAGATACAAAACAGGTGTAAGCTTTGGAGCAAAGGTTTTGAGAACAAGTGGAGAAACGTCATTAGGACCTGAAGACTACTTGGCATCTGGCATCAAGGTTATTCAGGATTCTTCTGTTGAAAGACTACGGGGATGAATTGATTGAAACGTGGTACGAAGAGATTTTACTGGATAATACTAATACCTTAATGACATTGACACTCTGGGGACCTCAAAGTATTGAACTTCGTATTACCGAACATTATTGTAATGTTCATTTCGCCTAATTTCCTACGAATTCTAGTCTGCATCTTCTCCATAGTATGCGTACCAAGAACGAACTTTTTCTTTTAACTAATATAAACCTTATGAAGTAGAACATTCGGGAAGAGAAAGAACATTGAAATAGATAGACAGAGCCCGAGCGAGCGAGCAACCAACTAAAGGAGACATCGACCCTTAGACACCGTTTTTCTTTTCTTTCGCACGTATTTGGGATTTCTTTGTACGCTGTTCTCCCTAAAACACTAGTTCTTAGGTTGATACGTTAAGCTGACAGTCGGTTTGTGTTTATGAGAAACTTTACGCCCGTTGGTCCATCACAACGAAGGAAACTTTGTAAACAGCTGTCTCACACGCTTAGTTTAGCTGCACGCATTGCTATAGATCGGCTGTGTATACAAGGCATCAAGCTGTAGTAGGAATAGACATAGGGGAAAAAAAAGAGCCTGTTTGAGGGCCATATGTATGCCAAGCACAACGCGGTACAGAGACACTCGCTCAAAGATAACTCTACTGAACCCTATTCTTTGGGATAAACACCGAACAAGCAAGCAAGCTGCCATGCAGAAGTGTTTATTTAGCTGAAGGAAACACGCACCGATTTCTGTAATTGTCAAATGCTTTGAAGCGCCATCTGTTGACATAAACAGCTGCTTAAAAGGCGATTTCCCGAAAAAAACCCAAAAAATGTGTTTGAATTGGAGATGGGTTCAAGTTCCTGCTTTGTTATTTGTTAAATTATTGAGCTTACAGTAATATCCATTCAGCAGCGCCTCCTGGGCGTACATTACAACTTGAGAAAGAATTAAAGAAAAAAGATTTTCTTTAATGTTCAAGAGTAACTAAATCTGATAAATCCAGCTGAATCGGAGTAGCTACTTAGTCTACGCGATTGTTACTTTATCCGACACGTGTTAGAAGTCCCCTTCCCCTTCCCCCAATAAGGTTGAAATATACGCACATATTCTGTTCTAGTTTCTTCTGGAGTTAAGATAAGTTGCGATTTTTCTGACATGCAAACATGTAATTTCAACAGAAGGCTATTAATCATCACCTTCCGTGCCTCTTTCCCATAACGTTGGTCTCCTTTTGGAAGAAAGAATTCCATTTGAGTCATCAGTTTGGTTGTCATCCACTTCGTAAGTCATTGCGTATTCTTTAGAGTTTTGTCAGTGACTGTCAAACTTCTTTCTCTGATTTTATTTATTGTTTTTACCTACTGAAGTCATCGTTCATTTCACTGTTTCTGCAGTGTCTTATATTATCATTTCCAACTGAAACATAATATTAATTATTATCGTGTATTTCCTAATATTGTGCCTAATCATCATAAATGTCTATTATCTGATATAAACATCTCTCCTATAATTCTAATAATAGATAATAAATCTGTTATTAGAATTATAGGAAAAAATCGTCTCTGTATAGTGTAGTTCATGAAACTGCCACTAGGAGCACATATGCCCTAGTGGTGGTTTTTGGAACTAAACCTTTATTTTGGCCAAATTTTTTTTTCTATAAATACTTATAAACTAATGTTTCTTTACTAAATTTAATTATTTATTGGAATAAGACATAATAAAAAAAGGTTTATGGGGGCGAGAATATACAAATAGTCAAACCACTTGAAAAAAAGCGAAATTTTTTGGAAAGTGTACACATCATTGTAGACCTATTGAATGGTTTAAAAAGTCACCAGATTTAACCCAATTTTTATTTATTTTACGTAAAGGTATTGGTGCAAACTTAAGACCGCAGATGTGCAAAAGATAGTTAAGGAGTTGTCAAAAACTTCTACTAAATAAAATTCTACAAACTTGTAAATCAACTGCCAAATATAATCGTGCTGAAGTTGGATTGTTATAATACAGTATTTTAATGTCTTACTATTTATGTATTCAACTGAGTATGTAGAAGTTAAGTGAAAATGCATCATTAATACACAGCCAATTCTAAATTAGCAAAATATTTTACTAATTTAGAATTGGCTGTGTATTAATGATGCATTTGCACTTAACTTATACATAGTCTAGACTTTCTCACAGACTGAGGCTTTAGTCCTAAATGCATTATAGTATTCAACTAAGTTGTTGAAAGCATAAATTAATTTTTGCTTAACACATTAAAAAGAAAGTTCCTTCCGTAAATAATTTATTTGAAATAATTATTTTAAATAAATTATTTAGGGTAGCCTTATATCAATAGAATTTAACCTATATCCGTATTTATTTCACCCACAATTTCACCTATTCATTCCCTCCAATAGAATACTTTGTCTAGTTCTTCCTTAAATTTATTTAAGCTATCAATTTCCACAACAACAGATGGAAGTTTATTCCAGCAATCAACAAGCCGTTGTCTAAAGGTAAATTTCTATCGGAGTCCCCTCATTTGTGCAGTCTGAGCAAGAGGAAGAATCCCATCAGCACTGAGCTTGCTAAATTATTCAAGGCCTTGTTCACCTCAATCAGATCACCTCGCAGCTGCCTAGTCTCCAGACGCTGCAACTTGCAGACTTAAGCCGTTCTCGGTAAGAGCATCCCATTGTTCACCTCACCAATTTCGTTGCCCCATCTCTATACTCGTTCCATCCTTTCTAAAATGAAGTCTCCAGACCTGTATGCTGTACTCAAGATGTGGCCTGACCATTACCTTATACAAGGGGATAATCCCTATTAGCAAATTTTCTGCATATCATTGACAAAACCCCATGAGCTGTCCTGACAGCCTGTCTGCATTGCACAGAGAACTTAATACCTGACTACACAATTACCTCTCCCCCACCTAGGTCCTTTTCATTCTCTACCACCCTGAGTGCAGTACCACACAGTTGGTAGGTTATTGA
This sequence comes from Mastigoproctus giganteus, assembly GCF_048544385.1. Taxonomy (NCBI): domain Eukaryota; kingdom Metazoa; phylum Arthropoda; class Arachnida; order Uropygi; family Thelyphonidae; genus Mastigoproctus; species Mastigoproctus giganteus. The sequence goes on along the minus strand of NC_143586.1, from coordinate 90,492,952 downwards.
GGGGGTTATTGCTACTATATGCTGTACTTAGCATTTGTCAATATTAAATTCAACTGCCATTTCTCAGCCTATCTGGCTACAGTTTCTAGATTCCGTTGAGGCAGCATACTGTGATTAACCACTCTGCCAACCTTTGTATCATCTGCAAACTTAGACATTAAGCCTAATATTCTTTCATCAGTATCATTAATAAGTATAGAAAACAACAGCGACCCAACAGGAATCCTCGGAGACTCAACTAATAACATTAGTCCACGAAGAGCAATGCCAATTGATTACCGTTCTGTCTTCTCTCACTCAACCATCTCTTTATTCATAGCAGCAACTTGCTCTTAATGTCACACTGCTCCAATTTGCACCGCGGTATTTTATGTGCAACAATATCAAAAGCTTTACTGAAATCCAAGCATATGATTTCAAAATTATTTTTTTGCATCCACTTCCTTTGTGACAACATTGTAGTATCCAGTCAAATGGACCAGATAGGATTTCATATTCTTTTACCAGTGATTCCAATATTTTCCCTGGAATAGAAATTAAACTACCAATTTGTAATGACTCATCATCCCTTGATCAGCTTTGTGAATTGGGGGATACATTCGCACATCTCCAGTCAGCGAAGACCTCCCCTGAATCCAAAGATGCTGTCATGTGCCTTTCTTGTGTTCGACTTCAACAATTTCTCCTCCACTCTCCTCTCAGTTATTACAAAATCATTTAGCTCTCTGTTACAGTTTGATAAACTTCTGGCATCCCCTTCCCTAAGGAATTTCTCATGCGTGAATGTAGATGCAAAATACTCATTCGGTTTGTCAGCAACCTGAGCATAATCAGATCAAGAGTGTTACTCCCTCTGGTTGCCTCTCGAACATGTTGCTGTAGAAAACAGTCATACATTAAATCGACAAAAATCTTGCTAGTCTGTGATTGACCAACCCACAAGTTCCAGCCAATATGTGGAAAGTGAAAATCCTCCATTATAAGTCATTGATTTACTGGCCCACTCTATTTCTTTGTATAGTTGGTCGCTGTATTCATCAGAGTCATTAGGTCTATGAACACTCCTGCTCTCATTTTTGCTTTCTCAATATTGTACTGGCCACCCATGTCAACTGGATGCACTGCCTTAGATTTTAGGTGCTTTTTAACTAAGAGCATAATCTCTCCATACTATCTGTCCTTTCTGAACACATTGTACTCCCCATATTCAAATTATGCATCCCTTACATCTGATTATTAGGCGCCTCCGTAGCCAGGTGGGAAGGAGCAGCAGTGCGTAGCACACGCTTCTTGATTAGACCAAGGTTCGAGCCCGTCACCACCAAATACGGAGGATGCGGAAAGGTCAGGGAATGACCACCGCATATCCCTCAGAGCAGTATGGCCTTAGTTGCTAATGCTCCTAAAAACCAAAAATAACAACAATAACAACATCTGATTACACCACATCTTTGATATCCCAACAATGTCTGCATTTGTCTTGTCCAGAACCTCAAATTCATCAAATTAATTTACTGTACTCCTAGCTTTTTTATTGTACTCTTAGTTTTTCCTAACCAGCCCATGTATTCACTTGTTTCATGATGACTCCCAGCAGTCCTTGAAATCTCCTGTACCTTGCTTTCAAACTTGCTGCTTGTTCCAATAGGAGCAGTGGAAGAATCACTTCCATCTCTTGCCTGCGGCTATTATTAATCTATTAGTTTGTGCATCCCCCTCCAATCTAGCAGTTTTCCGACCCATCTAACACTGCCTTGATAGCATCAGCAAAATTCTACCCATGAGCCTTGCACAATCTCTTCATGGCTGAATTGTTTAACAGGGCTGGCTCTCATCTTATGCTCCCTACTGTCCTGTCTGGACAGAATTGCAGACATTTTTAAATTTAACCCTAACTCTCGACTTTTTTTTAATATTATCCTTTGGACACCAAACCTGAACGTTTTTTCCAACCAAAGATTTGCAGGCTATATATTATGTGCAAAAGCAAGAATACTGGTAGCCCAAATGGTAGTGATAAGACTGTGAAGCGTCTTCGGTAAGGCTTTTATGAAAAGTTCACATCAGCGATCATAAGCTGCTACAATTACGACTTTGGATATCTCTCAGACCAATGATGCGTTTTCTTCTGTCCCTTCTAGAAGTGGCTGGAGAGAGAAAAAGAGAGGAAAGTCATCAGATGATGTTATATTCTGTGATGGGAACGCCTTTCATTCGTGTGGTAAAGTAGGCCGTCACAACATCAAAATATGGGACACAGAAAATCCCAGAGCCATATTACTGAACGTATCAGAGGTGAGTGTTGCTTTGTGCTCCTTGGGAACAAAAGGTGTATGGACCATTCTTCTTTGAGGGACAAAGGACAGCGTGTTGCACGACGAGAGTATCTCGACATGTTAGAGCGAATTCATGAAATAAGCTAAGAGGATTTATCTGGAACTTTTTTTTACAGCAGAATAGTGCCCAACCACTCTGACAAGAAGATGTGTTCTTGCCGAAGGCTAAAGGACAATGGATTTGGAAGTTTCTCTCTCTACAGTCGGCTTAAAGGATTTTGTGGGATTATGCGAAAAACTATGTTCATGTGCCATATTTACCAAGAAATACGAATGCTTTCAAGAGCCCCATACGCTATGATGTTTATTTTTTTGACAGGACACTACCGAGGTATAGCAGAAACTCAAGTGGTGTATGAATGTCTATAGGATGATCCATGGAACCCATATTGCACACTTTTAAATGTTATTATCATCAAAAGGCCTCCGTAGCCGAGTGGTCAAGAGCGGGAGTGTAGTAGCACACGCTCTTTGAGTAGACAGGGGTTCAAGCCCCTGACTGCTAAATACGGTCAATCTGCCAACCCGCATTGGACCAGCGTGGTAGATTATGGTCTATTTTCCTCAGCATGAATTGTTGAGGAGGCTTCCATCCTGCAGTGGGTTGATAATGGCTGCAGTTTATCATCATCTGTATTGTTGAAATATTGGCTTGTTTTTTGGAATTTTTGACATATCGGTTGTCGAAGACGTAGTTCAACAGTTCTTATACTATTATTGTTCATATGGGTTGTCATGTATTATGAGTACAAGTGTGCGTTCAAAGGCCAATTTAAGTTGTGCGGGCTGAAAAATTCGGACCACCTAAAGCTAGCTAACAACTCAGGTTAAAGATGACTGTGTTCCTCAGCTCTCCGACTGGATTTGAATCTAGACTTCTCCAAACGAGAAGTAGCGAAACCACTATATTGTCTATAATAGCGAAACCATTAATTGCAATCTAAATTGTTCGTATATTAAACAGTCGTGTAAAATGTGATTCCATGATTCCTCACATGAGCAGAAACAGTAAGGATTTGTTGCCAGCCCAAAATGAAACAATTTAAAATTCCAGGAACCATGTCCGTCAACAAATACGACGTCTCCCTTGCAGGAAAGAACCAAGCATTAGCCTTTTTATCTGAAGCAAATGATACCCTAGGTATAAATAACTTAATTACTACACTTGTATTACTGGAATCCCATCTTTCTTGCCAGAGTCCTGCATCCAATTAATAATCCTTTTTTTTCCTTTTAAATAGCTTATTTCATTGAACTGCTACACTACAAGGAATCCCCATAAATTCCAATGTAAATCTTTTACGCAAAAAGTAACAAAAAGCACGATAAGCCACATATAAATCTAGAGGCAAGAAGACCTGACAAGACTTGCATTGGATTATTAGACACTGGCCTACAGATTCTAAATAGTTCTAAAATAATATGCTTCTGAATTGATAAGAGTTTCTGTTTAAATTTAACTTTAACAATTCTTGAAAACCAGAGATTCGAACCTAATCGGTAGGAGGACTGCCTTATAATATAAAACTAAGGCCTTCTTCCTAAGCCTCCAGTCAGTCCTTGCGATACGAATAGTGACAGAGGAACATTTTTTGATCTTGTCAATAGTATGCTCCAGATGGGGCAAAAAGGCAAGCCTGTTGTCAATAGTATGCTCCAGATGGGGCAAAAAGGCAAGCCTGTTGTCAATAATTAAGCCCAGATGTTTAGTCTGGGCCACCATGGGAATCAGGCGCCTCCGTAGCCAGGTGGGAAGGAGCAGCAGTGCGTAGCACACGCTTCTTGATTAGACCGGGGTTCGAGCCCGTCACCACCAAATACGGAGGATGCGGAAAGGTCATTCAGGGAATGACCACCGCATATCCCGGAGCAATATGGCCTTAGTTGCTAATGCTCCTAAAAACCAAATAACAACCATGGGAATCCTGTGCCCATCAATTGAAACAATAGGAGGTCTTCCAGCATCATCATCACCGTTTTCTTCTACGATATCTTTAATTTATGTTGACCTGTCCACTCAAATAAACTAGTCATCACACTCATAGAAACCTCCTGTATTTCTTGCCTGGACTGCCAGGTACACATACCCCCACGTCATCAGCATAAGCTATCCTATGACATATTTTTAGGAACCCCTAACCACATATTTAACGCTAAATTCCAAAACATGGGGCCCAAGGCAGAGCCCTGAGGACACCCACGAGTAACATGCTTAGAAAACCATTTATGCTGTCTGTGACCTGACAATAATTTTTCTGCCTTTTAAATAGCTAGCTGTAGCCTTAAACAAAAGATCTGGGCACTGGATCTGCCTAAGGAAGCAGAGTATGTTCTCGTGCCACACGCTATCGAAAGCACCCTCGAAATGAACGTATAGCACGAGAACATACTTGCTAACAGACTGAGTAATATAGTCAACCAGATCTTTGAGAGCATTCCCAGCCGAGTGTTCTTTCACAAACCCATATTGACATTTGGGCCGAAATTCCTTTGTGTTTAACCATTCCTTTAACCTAAGCAGCAACAACCGCTAGTATAACTTAGCCAGGTTAGGGAGCAGAGAGATCGGCCTATTTTGGATGTAAAAATATAATCTTCTGAATTCAGACCATTCATATTTCTACCATCCACTGAATTAAAGTCAGTATTAATAGAATCCAAAAACTTAATCCAATTAATAGATTTATAACTAAACCTAACATTTTCTAACAAAAACTGTGAAACAATATTCTTGTCCATGTTTAACCTTAATTTAAAAACAATTGATCTATGATCACGTCTTGTATAGTCTGAAACTACTTTCCAGGAGCACACATACTGCGCTAATCAAAATGAGGCCAAAGTCACATCTATATTTGATTGTCCATAAGTATTGTCAAAAGTATGCAATTCACCACCTACATTAAGTAGTGCTAAATCTTGTGTAGGTATAAAACTCAAGCCTGACACAATGGTAACATTTAAACTATTGTTTAAAACTATAATTGCAGATTTTGGTTTATTATGAACCACTCAGCTCTCCACAGGAAACCCCACAACCCTGTGATGACCTGATATCATCATTGAGTAAGGCTCCTGTAGGCATAAAATATAAAATTTCTCCTCCTGAGCAACCGGCCTTAATTGATTCATAACAGAGCGAGACCTTTGACCATTCAGTTGCAAATTTTCAGACAAGAGTCGTCAAGTATAACTCTAGCGTTATTCAAATTATTCATCATACTCCTGCGCCCTTGATAACTCTAATGCCTCTCTAAATTCAGGACAATTTACATCTCGAACTGAATGATCAAAGGCTCGCCCCCTTCTTTTACAATTCACACACAAAAAGGTTTCTCTTCATTTTTGCAATCTGAGAACACATGACCGCCCTCAGCACAGTGCCCACACGAGACAGTCTTATGTGTGCACGTGTGCGAAGAGTGGCCATACCCAAGGCATTTGAAACACTTAAGTACTACAGTAAGTCTTCTATACTTGTGAGAATTATACCCTAGAAATATTCTGCCACTATACCTTAAGATTTTTAATAACTTTGGAGTCAATCCTACAACCCAGTTGGACAACTTAGACTTGTTACCAGTGCTGAAGCAGAAGTTTACTCCCTCCAACACTTCCCTTTCCTCAATGTCATATTCTTTATCATTGTCATAAATCAAAAATGGTTCGATTATTCAACTTAGGCTTGTCGTATTTAATCCCTTGAGTAGCCAAGGAATCCGAAGTAATAATTTTTTCCAAATCTTCTGTTCTTTCAGTTTCTACAATAACGCCCTTGTTCCTAATTGTACGCAAGTTATGTTTCTTAATGTCTCAGAAGTCTTGCCTAAAAGTATTCACTACAATTTCTTTAACCTCATTACTAGAATTCAACTGTACTCCTTCACCTGCTCTCAGTATAATCTTATTTTGTTGCTTGTTTCTTACATTTTGACTCTCCCCCTCTTAATATGCCATCATTATATTCCCAGTAATCTTGAGTTCTTATATTCCCTGCCTCCAAATCTTCTTTAAGCTGATACCCTTTGATCTCATCAGCATATGTATGTTGTTCAAATCCGCCAATTGGAGAAGGCTGACCTCTAATTATGTCATCGAATAAGTTAGCTCGTAGCTGTAGCTCATCCAGTTTTGCCTTTAACCTCTCATTTTCGATGAGTAAAGCAGTCGACCCATTCATCAAGGACATAATTAGAGGCAGCCTTAGTAACCTTATTTCCTTCATTTGTTGTATAGTCCACAATTTGTTTTTTAACTTGGTTATCAACTCGTAAATTGTAGATACGACTCCATACTTTCTCTCTCTGTTCCTGTATGCTGCTGACTACTAAATCACTCTCTCGCACATTTGTTCCTGTGCCCTTCCTCCCTCCCCCCCTCACTAAAAAAACTATCAACGTCTAATGCTACTCATCACTTGGGAAGTCAGTATCTCCCAGCTTTTATCAGCATATGAATGAACATCAATTATACCTTCCTCTCCTGCCCGAGCTGCCTTTTCACATACCACCACTTGCCCTAAAACTGTCTCTTCAATTTTCATTTTCTCACCTTCTCTTATAATATTTGAACTTTGTTTCTGCACCCCTTCAAGTTTTTATTCTGTACAGCACAGTCACCTGTATTCTGACCTATCCCTTGACACTGTCCCTGGCTTGGTGGTAATACATTAGTACTTATTTGATGACTTATTAGTCCCACGCTAGTGCCTGATTTATTCTTTCCATTTGACTGCTTTGACTCTACAGACTTCTTTTGTCCCACCAGGATTCACTCTAGGAAGCCCAGATGGGAAAGGGAGGAAGGCACCAATCTCATCCTCCTTCCCCTCACGGTCTTTCTCCTATGAGTTCTATCCATTCTTCCACTAATCAAGTAGGATAAACAACAAAAGAACAGAGATTAAAGACATATAGGAGGGAGTGGGAAATTACACATCTTTCAGGATAAAATTTCCTTGAGAAATCCCATCCCGACATAGAAACAGCAGCATTCGAAGATCTTCAGCAAGCCGCAATCACGGGAAAAATCATCCTACAACCACTTCCAGTCAGGATCAGCAAGAGTTAAAGTTATCTCTATGGTCCAATCCTCTTTAAGGAAAATTGAAAAAGAAGATTGATGTACCACATCAGACCAGGATTAGCCAGGTAATTTCCTCTTACTGGTCAATCCTTTTGAAGAAATACAGAAGGAAGTTGATGGTTTTCAACAAACCAGCAATGATACACAGTAGAGTTTAGTCCTGAGTCCATCAGTCACAGGTCCAACAATGGCACAGCACTGGGTTTAAGATCTTTCGCACAAACGTCAAGATTAATCTTGTTATTCACTTAATTAGATTAATCCAGTGAGCTACTCCACCAATAAGATCTCAGAAGAAACTTCACATCCCAAGAAATGAATACCTTATATACAGTTTATACTCAAGTCAATCAACACAGTTTATCCAAACACGTTTTCAGTGTAGGTGAAATTTTAAAACATCAAGAAATAAGTTTACCTGACGATACGACATAACAGAGATCTATGGCATAACAATCAAGTAAATTTCCATCTAGCCCTCAATGACAGGATCCAACATGTCAATCACTAGTTAATCTGCCTTAAGAGACAATCTAAGTTCCACTCTTCTCTGAGAGTACGCATGGCAAATAAGTTGACTGCCTTAAAAGCATCTAAGGTTCGAATCAACAGTGCCTTACTATCACTAGAAAAGTCGCTTGTGGTTAACTGCAGTTCATTTCAACAAAAGCAACATTATACAATTATTTACATATAGATAGCAAATACATACATACACTTAGAATGGCATTATCTCCACGTAGAATCCATCCACAAATGCAAGCCTGCATTTGGGTATCCAGGAGCAGAAGATCAACTCGCACTATAATCCAGAAACATCCAATGAAGATGACTGTACAGCAAGCATTCTATCGTTAAATGTGCAGAAATTCCGTTAATTGGTATCCTGCAATAGAGTTCTTAACTCCTGTCTTCTTTTAAAAACTTTGGCTGAGAATTCCTGAAGCAAAGCAAAGATGTCCAAGCTCTGAACCAAGAGACGTAAATTATTCTCCGTGAGGTTTGGTAACCTATTTAGCAATTCCTGCCTGTCTGGCATACAGTCCGCATGCAAGGATGACATGTCTCCAAGATTCAACCTCACCGCACGAACAGTAGGGGTCAGATTCTAATCCTCTTTCAAATAGTTTGGCCCTCATGCCATGTCCAGTTTTTAAGTAACTCGTGGTCATTGTGGGAGCAAACCAAGAAGACACCCTCTTGTTCATTGCAAAGCTTACAGCTGGAATGACCCCTCTTGTAATGGTTCCAAACTCACTGACATTCCAACGTTGCTGCCAGCAATTCACAAGCTCACCCAAAATTCTACGTTTTTCCTCCTTTATGTTGTTATTTGGGTTAGAGGTGATATTCAGTATTTGTAACGGCCTTCCCTTCTTTAAGTTATATACAATACCTCGGAAAATAATGTGTAAATCCAAGGGGATGGTACCTGCAAGGCATTTGTCGACACTGTCCTTGGAACGCGTATAACTGTAAGCAGCATTGTACGTTGCAGGGACAGAAGCTTAGTTTTAGTTGTAACCTTGGTAGCAGCTGCAAACCAAATAGCAGCACCATAAACCACAATGGAAAGAGGCCCCGAGTGCCAATAGAGTGACTATAGCGATTTCTGAGTGATATCAAAGCGATTTTCTCAAATAGCGGCTGATAATTATAGTATCATTTTTCAGAGTTATTTAATTTTGCTGTTCTAAAGTAAAGAATTTAGCGTACCTAACAGAAAGGAAAGACACCTTTCTTCTTTACACAGGACTACTTGCTAACGCACTAACGACTAACCTTCCTTTATCGCTTGGTCACCGGTGGCACCGCTCCTGCCTCCATGTGGCGGGGCTGGAAACCTGGGAGAAGAAAGCCACCCTCCCAGGGCAAAAAGGAGCAAAGATGGACAAAATTAAAGTCCACTTATGGATCTTTTGATCCAGACCTAGATAAACATGATTCAGATCATGATGACACAACATCCCATGCTAAACGACAAAAAAAGAAGGAACGGATAATACCGTACCTCTTTTTTTAATTCTACACTCCTCCACAGACCAATCATTGAGTAAGCTTTCCCCGTTTTTGATACAAAAATGTCTTGAAAATGTGGCTGGCTCTCCAAAAATTGTTAGGCGATTAAGATCTGGAGACTTATTAGTTGAAATGACCGAACGTAGACACCCTGAGAGACTGTTAAAAGTATCTACCTTTGGTGGAATTCCAACGAAGGTTACTCCACATGCCACCTTAAACTCCTCTAAAGGGGTAATATCAGAGTGGGATCTTTTAAACGTATCGCAGGATGAACTTGTCCAGGAACTAGGAGATCAAAATGTGGTACACGCAAAAAGAATCGTCATCAAAAAAGATGCGAGAGCCTGTCCCTACTCGGACAGTGGTACTCACATTTTAAAACACCAAACCTACCTACCACCATGAAAGCTGGTTACCTCAGGTGTCAGGTAAGACCTTATAATCCGAACCCAGTCCGGTGCTTTAAGTGCCAAAAATTTGGCCAATCGCAAACTGTATGCAGAGGAGTTCCTGTCTGCACCAACTTCGGGTCCTCAGATCACAATCAGTGACTGTTCTGCTGCAAAAATGACGTGCGCGAACTGCAAAGGTATTCTCCAATTGCTCTTTGTCTTCAAGAAACTTACCTAACCTCGCAAATTTCTCCTTTGATAAAGAACTATTGCTATTATCGAAGAGATCGTAATAGAACAAATGCTGCCCATCGTGGTGTAGCAATCCTAATAAATGCAAATATCCCAACTAAACATATTCCACTTCAAACTGAAATAGAAGCTGTTGCTGTTCATATAACTCTCTGTATTTCAATGACAATTGTCTCAATTTACCTACCACCAAACCATACTTACTCTTTAAAAGATCTTGAAGATCTCTTCATACAGATACCTCCACCTCTCTGTATATTAGGGAATTTTAACGGGAACCACCCCTTATGGGGCGATCCTAAACTAGACAGACGGGGTAGACTCATTGAAAGCTTTCTAGAGCCACAAAACCTCACCATACTCAATACTGGTACACACACTCACATACAACTCCCAACTGGACACACCTCAGCAATTGATCTCTCAATTTGTTCTCCAGTGCTGGTGCCAATCATAGAGTGGTATGTTTCAAATGATCCTATGGGCAGTGACCACTTTCTAATCATATGTAATATTTTAATATCAAAGTCTCCTTCAAACAAACCCCGCAGGAAATGGAAATTTGTTCGGGAGACTGGGCAAAATTTCGATCATCACTCTTTCTTCATGAGGAAAAAATCCAGCTCCAGAATATTGATAATGTAACAGATTACATCACGTCACATTTTCTAAAAGTGGCCAAGGACAAAATACCATTATCAAATCCCCTGGTCGCAAGCATTTTAATTATTAGTGGAATGACGAATGCACAAAAGCAAAGAAAGCAAAATTAAAGCCTGGAATTTATTTCGGCAATGTCCAACCACAACCAACCTCATTAATTATAAGAAGCTAAAGGCAAAAGTACGATTTATACAAAGGCAAGCCAAGAAAGAATCCTGGACCCGTTTTGCATCGACCTTTAACAGAAAAACTGACCCAAAAACTACATGGAAAAAAATTAGACAGTTATCTGGTAAGTTTCCTACTATACCTTCTCCAGTCCTCTCGTGGAAAGGGCAAGACCTATCCAGTCCCTTAGATATTGCTAATGCTTTGGGCAATACGTTTGCTGAAATCTCAGCAGCATCAGCCTATTCTACATCATTCCAACGAATTAAAAACACCAAAGAAAAGCACGCCATTAACTTTCAAACTGCCAGCCTTCTTTCATATAACAAACCTCTGCAATACTCTAAACTTTTGCATGCCATTAGAACAGCCCACAATGGTGCTGCAGGGCCAGATGGGATTTATTATGTCATGCTACAACATCTTGATGACAAAACTTTGCGCCTGCTGCTGGTTTTTTACAATCGTATATTTTCAGAAAATGTTTTTCCAGCTTCCTGGTATCACTCTACTGTTTTGGCATTCCTAAAGCCTGGGAAAGATCCAATCAACCCTCATAGCTATAGACCGATATCTCTTTCAAGCTGCCTCAGCAAAATCCTAGAAAACATTGTCCACAGAAGACTCGTATGGATCATTGAGTCAGAACATCTAATGAGCCATAGTCAATATGGCTTTCGTAAAAATAGGTCGTGCTTAGATCTTATGGTCAAGGCTGAATTTGCCATTCGAAATGCCTTTGTTAAACGTGAACATCTTGTTATGGTTTCACTAGACATGGAGAAGGCTTTAGACACCACTTGGCAGCATGACATACTTAGTGGTCTTTACTCCCTTGGTCTGCGGGGCAACCTTCCTATATTTGTTCAAAACTTCCTACATACTAGATCGTTTCAAGTTCAGTACCAACATGCCCTCTCTGCAACATTCATGCAGGAAGAAGGTGTTCCACAGGGATCAGTACTGAGTGCCACTCTGCTCTTAGGATAGATTCTATTACCAGACAGCTTCCAAATACAGTCGAGACTTACCTTTATGCAGATGACCTTTCCATCTCCTGCCATTCCCAAAATATGAGATCTATTGAAAGGCAGATTCAGATATCACTAAATAAAATACAACAGTGGGCCAGGTTCAATGGCTATCGGCTCTCGCAGCAGAAAACAGTTGCTATCCATTTTTGTAGGCAACGGGTCCGGATCCTGAGTTTCAAATTTCTAATAATCGTACTTCTCTGCATCGGTTATACAGGGCATTAATCAGATCCCGCCTTGATTATGGAGCACCCATCTATGAGTCTGCCAGAATGAGCGCATTACGCTGGCTTGATCCCATCAACACAGTGATTTGAGGATTGCACTTGGTGCTTTCAGAACGTCGCTCACACACAGTCTCTATATTGATGCTCACGAGCCCTCACTAACGTTGCGTAGAAAAACACTGTTACTAAAGTATGCTGTTAAGATACAAAGTTGTGCCTCGCATCCCATTCAGTCATGCCTGTTCAACCACCATTAGAAAACCTCTTCAGAAATAAACCTAGCATAGTAAAGCCAGCTGGTCTTCGCCTCCTTTAACTGATGGAAGTTTGGAATGTTTCCGTTCATTCCGTACAACAGGCAACCTGCTGTCAACCACCATGGGCTTCTCTTCCTCTGGTGACTTGTGACACTTACCTTTGCCAATGGCGAAAGGGCATTTTACAAGCATCTAATATCAAACAACTTCATGCAGTTCACACTCAAAGATATAGTGATTTTCCCCCAATTTATATAGATGGCTCTAAATCTAATTCAAACGTTGGAGCAACTGCAGTGTTTCCAAATACCGTTATTTCAGTATCCCTTCCTTCTGAATTCAGTATCTTCTCAGCTGAATTATATGCAATTAAACTGGCCTGACAAAATCTCTGTTCTGATCGCTCTTTAAAATCCGTTATTTGCACCTATTCGCTCAGTTCAATCATGGCTTTATGTAATTTCCCAGATAAAGTTCACCCTGTTATAGACGAAATACGAATCATATTACTAAAAATTGAAGAACTCCATCAACAGGTCACCTTCTGTTGGATTCCAGCACATTCTGGTATTTTGGGCAATGAACTGGCTGATAAAGCTTGCAAAAAATCCAACTACCTTAGACCTCACAAATATCCCTGTTCCGCCATCAGACTTTGCACATAACTATTCAAGCTGCATGCTTGTCAGAATGGACAACAATCTAGTACTCTCAAACAAATAATAAACTCTTTAAATTTAAACATGATCGAAAAATTTGGCGCTATAGTATCCGTACATCAAGACGAGAAGTAGTCCTTTCAAGGGCAAGAATAGGTCATACCCATCTTTATTTACTTAGAGGAGATGCTCCACCACAGTGTCCACATTGTTCTATAAATGAGATAATGAGATAATGTAATATCTAAGGACTTTGAACGGGTAGACATCGCACTTCGCCATTTGCAGTGATCTGAGGGCACTCTCCCACCAGAGGAAATCGAAAGCGCCCTCAAAGTCAATAAACACAGCAAGTACATATTTGCTATTTGCCTCCTGAATGTAAGTCGGCAAGGTTGAGATTGCGTCCTCAGTGGATCGTAATTTTTTGAATCCGAACTGGCAATCAGAGGAGAGTTGATGTTCTGTGAATAATTTAAAAATCCTTGGGGCTCTCATCCTTTCAAATAATTTGCCAAGATTGGCCAGTATGCTCTGGGGTTTGTTTTTGGCTTTCCCGGTTTATGCAAGATTTTTCAGAGCGCATGCTTCCATTCAAGAGGGGAAACCCCTCTAGCAAGCATTTATTAAATAAGTTTAATAAGGTCTCAGGGAAGAATTCATAAAATTTTTCAATCACTTGATTCTCAATAAGGTCAATGCCAGGGCATTTTTTATGGCTCAATTTAACTACTGCATCTCCTAGTTCCAGCTTGTTAAAAATAGCAATTTCAGTTGTACCCGCATATTCCCGATTAATGCGTCTAATTTCCGCTTGGTCAGGTCTATCCATATAGGGCAAGTCTTCTGGAAAGAGGCTATCCACTATCGCTTCGACTGTAGATTCCCAGTCCGAAGTTTCTTGATTCTCTCTAATTACTGTATCGTAAATTTCACCACAAAAATTTATTTCTTGAAAGCTTATAGATTATACCCCAAGGGTCAGTCTTTCCTGTTTCCTTCACCAGACATTGCCAATGGTTTTGCTTGCTATCAGCAATTGCTTTATGGTACCTCTTCCTTAAGTCTCTGTAATCATATTTCAAAGCTTGAGTGTCTGCGTCCGATAAATGCCTATTCCTTTGGTATGCTTTTCTTGCTCGTTGAGTTTGTTGTCTCAATTCAGCTAGTGCTGAAGACCACCATGGGACAGAAATTCGTCTTGTCTGTTTTCGTTTAGTCGAGTAGGCCATCGCCTGATATAAATGATATTGAACCAGAAAGACATATTCCTTTGGTGTTAAGATATTAATGATTTCTTTGTCATCTCCATTAAAAATTGTGTTCAGATATCCGCTGGTCCAGTTCACTCTGTCCGCCTTAAATTCCCTATTGTTGTATCTACTTGTCTATCCCCCCCCTTCCCCGGTAAAACTTGAAGGTGATTGCTCGATGGTCACTATTAATTAGGTACGGATTGAAGTCCCAATCTTGCACCCTATATACCAGATTAATGGAGGTTAAAGTAGCATCTATATTAGATTCACCATTTCAGTCGGTTGTATTTGAGGATTAGTGTGGGGTTAGATCTCAAGGACGAAGGAGGGTCATGCTGACAGAAATCCCAGATGTTCGGGGCGTTCATCACTCCTGTGAACATTTTTACTGTAGTCATTAAACGCCTGATGTCAATTAACCTTGGGAGCGTGGGTACATTTAGCTGCTAAGCCATGTTAGTGGTTCTCAATTGAGGGTATTGGCAATGCTTATTTGTGGCCCCATTTCAGGGTTCGTTATTTACACGCGAACACCGGTTTTTTGAAGTCAGGCCGAAGCAGAGGCCCAAATTTCAACAGCGTATAAAATAACCAGATAAACAGTGGTTTGTAGAAATCTGGTAGTGGTTGTGGCATCTTTGGAATGAAGTAAGTTTTATTTCGCTCTCCAGCGTCTCCTTCCTCAGGTGATAAATCGCTTCCGAAGATATTCTGTGCACTCATCAATGTAGACACCGAGATTCTTATTGCTGGTAACCACTGCGATGAAAGTGCCACAAACTGATGGTTGAATTATTGTTGGTTGCTGTTTGAGTGAATAAATCATTATTGCAGATTTAGAAGGGTTAAGGTTTAACCCAAAAATCTGCAAGTAAGTTGAAAGAACAGTCAAGCTCGCTCTCTCCTTAATCCCACCGTCTCTCTTTGCAGACGGTGGGATTAAGGTAAGCAAATTTATATCATTGGCATATATTAGAATCATCACGGGGACACAAAGGGAATAAGAATGGCTGAGAAAAGAAGGCCAGAAAGGACACCACCTTCTGAGACTCCAGCAGTCATTTTCCGGGTAAAGTGGGACTTCTTTTTGCGATGTAATTGGGTGGTCCAAACCCATTTCTTTCATAACAACCAAAGTATCCTACATCAGTTAAGATAGTGATTGTTAACCGGAGTGCCACTGCACTTTGGAGTAACGTGAACCCTCTTAAAGGAATGCTACCTGATTATAAAACAGTCTGCTGAAAGTAAAGGAAATTGCTCATTAGGTTACCGTGGACCCAATGCTTTTTACTCCAAGGGTATTTCGTGGACAGAAGTTTGAGAATCACTGGATTATTATTCATTTTTATCAATAGAATTATTATTACTAAAAAATAATCCTCACTTCCAACGGTTACGTCAAAAGATACTCCAAATGATATTATTGTTTGTAGTTGAACCATTTTCCCCTGCGAACTTTACTTCGCAGCAACGATGGACATTTATCAGACATATTTATCCTTTCGTTAACACACACCTCGGGTCATTTATATACGTCTTCTCAGTAATTAGGCATTCTTATCTGAGCTGCGAAAATCGTTCTCCTCGGATGCCTTATTATTTGCTACTTATTCTTGTCTCTGTAGTCTTTATATAGTTTTCTTTGTAATGCACTCTTTGTTCGCAGTTCTTTCCACCCCAGTTTATTTATAGTTTACTCTCGCTGCGAACATATTTTTTCCTCTTCCATGTGTGAAGTCTCCATCTGCTAAATGTAGATTCCCCAACTGCTAATCCTTTGTTCATATCTCGGTCTCAGTGGTCTACTATATATAGCGAATATCAGCCTTGAACTATTTGTTCATTCTGTCTCCCATTGGTATAAAAGCAGCACGCACACCATCCAGCATTGTTTTTACAATCTTCCTCATCTTCAGATGAAGTTTTGGGATAAATTAGGGCATTTCATAAACACTTATCTTTTTGCGGTTCTCCGTGTTCTCGCTATAAAAAATGGTTAAGCGTTTGCTGTGATGAACTCTTCCTTCATTTAAATAGTCAGTTTGTATATTTTAACCGGCTAAAATGTTTTGCTGTGCGAACTTTTCACAGTTTTCCTTTCTTCAAGTATAATATATTACTACAGATTTAGTTCTTTTGAAAACTGCGTTAACACTTTGTTCCTTATTGTTATACTCCTTATGTTCTTTTGAATTAACTTTTTAAAATGCGTATTAAGAAAGAGTGGTATTTAGATCCTCTGATGGCCACTATTTAGATAAATATGAGTCGAAAAACACAACTGAATAAGTTGTCAATTCTGTAGATTGATACTCATCAATATACTCCGATAATTTCTTATCATGGATCGAGACCAGTTAGTCATGGATGCTACTCTTCCATAACTGTTACGATGGCAATAATTTAATAATAAAAGGACAAAGAAAATCCTTTTTTCCCCAGCGTACTCCATACTAGTGCGGGTTTCCGTTTAACAAATTCTACTTAAATACAAAACCAGAAGCACATCCGTCTTTCAATGTCCCTACCGGCAACATTCACGAATCAATTTCCTCTCAAGACATTATTGACTCTAAGAACACCGTGTGCTTGTCCAAAGAACGTGACCGTGTCATGTGATTCACGCGCCTCTGGCGTACTTTAGAGTTTTCCTTCAAATAACCTCTCCAAAAGTTATCAAACAAATCATGGCGGTTAATCGTACCACCAGAAACAACACGCGTTTCTAAAGAACCGCTAATATGTGCACTCTTCTCTCTCTCTCTCTGTCTCTTTCAATCTCTTCTGTAAAATGTAATGATACGGAAAAAGTCGTTGCTGTGGAGACTGTCACCTTGACAACGGTAATTCTTCTTTTAGTTTTGTTTTTCTGTTGAGAAAGAGTACAGACACTTATTCCGAGATATTCCTTATTTCATAATGAGATTTCTTTTTTTTTTTTTTTCATTTCGTTGCCCAGGTTGAGTTTAGACCACAAAATCCTTTTGCTCGGTTATAACGAGAAAGAGAGAACGCTCTTTGGCCTCCGCATCCCGTTCTGTCCAGAACAAGTGGGTGTAATGCGCAGAAGTCTGCGTAATGGTTCATATTTGTATGCTGTTCTCTCAAGATGAATGTTTGGGTAATCTGCACGGTGAGCAGCAGATTATCCACATGCACGCATATCAGATCGGAATTCAAAATAGGACCGGAGATTGATGAGGTAATATTTAGCTGGACCATCTGCGTTTATTTTTCTCATGTAACGAAATGATTTCTTAGAGAAGCCATGGCAAACGTGACTTAAGGAGAATATTTTAATGTAATCGCAGTATTCCCTGTTTATCGTTATCATTCCGATGTTTCAACAGCAATCCACCCCAATTACATACAGTGATAGAACATTCTCCTTGCTGTTAACTTAACATGTATCATAATTGGTACGATCATTGTCCTTCTATGTGGTATATCAAAAGCCTCAGTCCAACTCCCATCTAGATGAGAACAACATTTTACCAGCTCTTTTCGTATCGTGGCCATGTTATTCGGTCTAAGGCTGAAATTCTGGTGTTTTATCCCACAAAATACGATCGCTTCATGGCTTTAATTTCTTCTATACAAAATCAAAACACGACCAAAACTAGTCATGAACTCCATATACGATATAAAATGATCATCTACTTTAGAGTTATTCTGGGATGACGCTCTTTTGTATTAGCATATATAGAGTCAAATGTTGCTTATACATTCCGTTGTAGAATATCTCAAAAGCTGCATCAATGCTCCAGTAAAAACAAGGCATGCACTAGAATACTGATGATGCTTCCAGGCAGTCACAGGCTTTGAAGATTCTCAATTTAATTTCCGAAACAATTTCGAATAATATTTTCCAGCTACGATACCTTACTGTATCTAACGGTATAACATTTTACCATTCAAACAAATGGTTAAGCTGGAAGCATCCCACTGTGTCTGGCTTCCTCTAATTTCACTGGGCTCATATCGAAAAAGAAACTGTTGAGTAGAATATCAACTGCGTCCCTGTCCAATCGTTTGGGTGATTCTTTAGACTGGCTACTTTTTCGCAGCAAATAATTTCCTGATGAAACAGAAAGCAAATACGAAGCGGAAGAAGATGGCGCCGCTTTTGTCCTTGGTACCTGATCAATGAGTTAGTGTCAACGTCTTCCTGTCGCGGCTCTGTAGACGGCATAAGTAAGAATGGATATTCTGTCCTTGACTGAGTTATGGATCAAATACTTCGCTACTGGTGGTTTCCGCGTCGTCCATGGGGAGTCCCACTCGGAACCGAAGCAATTTAGCGGACCCAGCTGTGAGTTGGCAGATTTATCTAAAATGTTTTGATCTGAATTCTGCTTCCAGTTACGTACCTGACAGTTGAGTACGATTCCGGTTATGTACATCGATTTAATGTGAAAGGTTGATTAAGAAGAGGTCTCATGCGATCGATAGTATTGCTGTTTCTTTGCGACAAGCCTGTAACTGATTAACACGATTTCAAAGAATACGAATTTTAGAAGTTTCCACTGATTACTGCAAATACAAGGTACCTAATAGAAAACCGTAATAAACCTTCTGAAGATGGGAGAACGCCAATATATGACGTAAATTTCGATAGACTTATTTGAAAGTGGCATGCAAGTTCTCGCATGTTGAAGGGTTGCTGGCGATCACAGTCCATGTTCAAGTTGCGTGAACCAAGTTCAGAAAAATGTCCTTGAGTTATTTTCTGTAGCCTCGTTTCAGTTGCTGGCTTATGACGTTGTCTTTCAAGCAAAACTCTATTATTGGACAATTGGAATCATATAGTAAGATGTATCATCCCTTGCAGAGACATCTAGATAAAAGCCGTTGGTTACGATGATGAGACTGAAACAGTCTTGTCAAGATATGTCCGTGCGGAGTGATCCTTGAATCTCTGAGAGTCTGCCGACCGACCTTCGTACTCCCTTTAATTGGTTATTCTTCATTAATTTGCTGCTGAATAATCAATAAAGCTGCACACTATTGCAGTACATCTGCAAGGAGAATTCTGTACTTAAAAGGAAACTTGAGAGAGATTACTAGCTTACAAATGGGCGTATTAGAATATTATATTGTGCGTGTGCAAATATCCAGATTTATATACGATACATAGAAGAACGATCCACCAATGTCCAGTCGTTTCTCCCCTTACTTCCAATGTTACACATAATATCTTGACCTCAATAGCTTATGATCACCTTTCCATAGAAATTATAAGTAGATGATTAAGTTGGAATTTCAGTTGTAAGTTGCCCCAGTGTTGAATGAATGAACATGAACCTGGTTTGTCCACGACCATTCAGCATTCTTTCTAATAAACATCGCAGTACTGAGCTAACCAATTTATAGAACAACCTTCCTGATAGAATCTCCAGTAAAGAAATCCGCCATCTTTTACATAAATTCGATCACACAACGTTCGTACCATCCGTCGAGTGTATTGGGAAATATTGATGTATCTGTCCACACTTTCTCTCCCACATGTCGTGAATACTGTTTTTCTTATCAGGGGTTCTCTTCGCACATACAATATTCACAGTGTTTCAATTCCCTCCCCCTCCTACATTCTCTTCAAGAAACTAAAGCCTTAGACGGGTTACCTTAACTCCTCTTATAATACAAACCCATCTTGGGAAGAGAAATGGCTCGTGTGAGTGTTGGCAGCTGCTGTGTCGACGTTCGCGATGGATTCTCGCCCAGAAAGGTAACTCATTGATCCTTTTGTGCTCCTTTTTGGTCCATTAAAGACAGCAGAAATGGCAACGTTCTTGGCCCCATTTTTATCATCGTTTTTATGGCATTTTTCACGAGGCAAGCAGAGTCAGCAACAGTTATTGAAATTCTAACGTTTAAATTTATTTTATTCTTTTAGTTTCCTCCAACTAACAGCGGCGAGTTTAAATACCCAAGGCAGGACAATGCGTGCTACAATAGATGGGCTTTCGGAGCCTGGCGCTTCACACTTGCTCCTGACGTATCTAGCGGTAATGTAGAGGAACCTACTTCGACACGTCCGCGCCGTAATTGTGTTTTATAGCATTCCATCTTCGCATTTTTACATTGTCCGCTCAACTGTAACTGTCGATATTCCAAACCCCTCGCAATGAAATTTTTAAAAGATGGAAAGTGTTTGGCAATAACAATAAAAGGGAATGTGTTGTAATAGCTTTGACTTTCTCTCTGTTTTCAAATATTTCGCGCAATTCAATATAAGTAGAATCTATGGTTTGTCGAGGCTCTGATACTCACATTAAAATGGGCGCTACTTTTATTCAGAGCGATCTGTGTTGGTGGAATCGATATAAAACGCTTTTCCAGATTGTTATCTGTACTTCAAAAAACTAACTCGAATATTTTTTAAGGATAAACAGTAGATTTGGTGCCAGCCGGGAAATGTGACAGTTATGGTAGTCCAGATATTGAAATTTGGAGTAAGGTTGTTGTTATTGGTTGGCTTTCAAGGTATAGACCCTCGTGGGTAGCAAGTGGATGTAACCGCTGCCGGGTGAAAAAAGCTACGTTCGAATCTCGTGAATGACCAGAAGGCTTTTTCGCAACGTGGTTGAGTTAGTTGGTCTTAGATGAGGGCAGCATGGCTTTTGTCTCCCGAAACTCGGATTTTTCATCCAGCAAAAAGTAAATAGACCGCAGAGCACACGCAATTTACAGACATACAAAAAAAAAATTGTATTATATACTGTGCAGTATGATCTAAGTCGGGTCTCTGATGCACCTATAAACCCCACAAGATGTGCCTACGAGCAGGATGTCTCACGTTTAGAAGAAACCGAGTAAAATTCCAACATCGAACTTTCACCCACACCGAAATAGGATGCACCATTAAAACTGACCTCAAACTATTGCTAACTGGTCCATTCTGTGAGACCTACTAAAGGCAGCAAAAAATGAATAAGTTTTGAAAAAATTCACTTGTCCATTTAGAGATTGCAGTAATCGTTACAAGACATCATAGTTGGCCTCGATTCAAATGCATCGTACCTAATGAGGCAAGATGCGCAAAGCTACAGCCTAATAATAACAACCGAAATGCACCGGATAAGTAACTTAATGAAGCTGAAGAGGCTGTTTTGTGAGACCAATGAATAATGCAAGACGATTCACCTTTTCTTCCAAATTTAGGAAAAGAAGAGCTTAAAACATGATCCGGTTTTCTGAGCGTGTTCGAATCTGTCTTTATCGCTTAATACAGCTCTCGCAGACGACTTCCGGACACAATAACAAAATAAAATACCCAATTGCGTATGCTGCATCCTGAATCATTTATTCACTTGCAGAACCTCCATTATGACCAGAATTCCTCGAGAAAAACTTCCTTTTGGTCTTCTGCTGATTTTTGTGAGAGAGGATGATACGTGGTTCGCCATTATTAAATGAAAGATGATATTCCACGTGTAGTACGCTTATCAAGATAATTTTTCAAAGGAAGAAAGGTTCTTTTCTCATATGAGACGTAATATTTAAACCTATCATAATGCAGCTAGTTGTCACCCAGTTTCATAACGTATATTCGTAAAATCTTCAGAACTGTAATCAGATCTCATCTTATGAAGATGTTAACACAGATTTGCCAATCTTCTGTCATCTCCCGGCATATTTCTCTTGGAATTTTGTCCTATATCCATCAACGCTGACTTGATTATCTAAGTTCATATTTTTTTAATCAAATTTCTTTAATATTTTACTTAAAAATGATTGGCACGGATTTCCATTTTGCATTCTTTAAGGTATCGTCTTACACGTTCAGTATTTTAAAAAGCTGTTGAAGAGGTTCGTGAAATACAGTCCCAGATTCGTTATTAAAATTCCCTTTATACAAAATTAATGCGAAGAATCATAGTACGTGCATTCCACAATATAGATCCTTAATTCATTTCTCTAAATAAGTACATCTTCTAAAAAAAATGTCCAGGCCAACTGCTCAGAATGGGCTGCGCATAATAAATTGATCTTTCCTCTTTATATATCAATAATAACGTTATTATTTAAAGTAAATACTGTTAATATTAACTTATTTGTGATAAATATCATCTTTGAAAAGAAACAGCACTAAAATATGTTCAAAGTTTTAAATTACTTTAATAAAAGAAGCAACCGCAACTGGTGGATGTTACGATTTCAAAAATAAAACTTACCAAATATATCCTGAAAAAACATGGTAACCGCTTTTGTTAAAGCACTGTAGAGCCTTAGAAATCCATGCATTTCAAAGAAATAAAGAAGAAAGAGCCTTCACAAACAGAAATAAAGAAACTGTCCCAATAACTTAGCATCTCAAACGGAGTGTGGAACGTTAAGGAAGAATTCAAGTCGAAATTAACTTCTTTACCATTTCCTCTTATCCCCGACCTCCTCTTTTGCTTCACTGTATGCTCTATTTCTTCCTTTCACAATTTTCTTTCCGAATTCATTTTCTGGGTAGCTTTCTGGCTGTGACGTCAAACCATCCGTCATTCACCACAACCATAAAGTACATTTCTACTGGAGCCCTTACATTTCCTTGGCTGTGGCCTCTATTTCACACTTAGTGACCTTGTTTTCTGGAAATGTTTTGGTGTGTTCCGCTCAAATATTTACTTATGACTTAGCTCAGCAGTTTCTAATAGCGGAGACCGCAAGCTCGCGCCCTAGAGAAAGAGAGAGACAGAAAGAGTCTAAACCTTCCTCCTAACCAAGTTTTGGATTACTCCGACATACGAGAGACGGATCTAATTTTAATTCTCGCCGTACCTGAATCTGGGCTAATTAATTACTAACTGCGCTAACTCACCTTAACACTTTTGTGTAAATGGCTCAGTGCAATTACCAGAATTGCCATTACGGTGGGAAGGGTCAAGAGGTCTCGTTGGTGTTTTCTGCGTTCTCAGAACCACGTATATCGGCTCAGTGCCAGCGGCGCTTTGTCGAATCACAAGATGAGTTTTCCTGTCAAGTCTCACAACCGCAAAGACTGCTAAGCTATTAAGAATCGCAACGAACTGAAAATTTTAGATGCTAATTCTCTTGCACGTTCTTCCATTAGACCCTTCGTAACACCACCTCAGGAAAATGGTAGTTCGAAAGAACGGAAATGGTTTTCGAATGGGTCTGTAGGGAGCTGAGATGGCGCGCTTTATCCAGGTGGGTCTCGTAGTAATTGTACTTAGGTGAGAAAATAATTGAGCAGCATCCGGTCCATTAGGAATTATCAACTAGTAGGATCCTTAAATATTTACAGCGCTTAAATCTTTTAAGAAATCACGTTTTTGTGTAGCTTTATGGGCAATTTGGTTCTTCGACGTCGCAGATATTGTTCCATCTACTTGTATTTCTTCTTTTAACTTTCTCCACAGAATTATTTTATCGCATGCTTGAATCAATATTATTGTTTAAAGTCTCCTCCCAAATTCGTTATAGTTGTAAACACGAAGAAAACGAGTATCCGTTATAATAAAAGAACTGATAAACACAGCAACTGTTATTGTGGGCAATGGCCAAGAGTTAACTGACATTCAAGTACATATATCATTAGCTAGCCCATGCTATACTTGAAGAATGTCTTGAACCTGTGTGTGAAAACACAGCGAGAGAATTGGGTGATGCAGCTTATTAAGAGAAAGCTTCTTGGATACCAGAGAGGCATCTTCCGAAGTCGCTGAAGTAATTTTAAAGATGTCCAAGAATGCCTTCCAGCAGGTCGATGAAGGATAGGCGTATAAAGTTCAGGAAGGAAGAGAGTTACAAGATAGTTGGGTGAAAGCGTGTAATTTGTTATATAAAAACTTGATGTCCTTCTTAAAGATGATGAGAAAACCTTGGCCTTCCCTGCATTAGATCCTTCACGATTTGCATTCGATCCTTGGCCTTCTTTGCACTCTTCACGATTTGAATCTCGCAAAGGGCGCAGGGTACATAAATCCATTCACATACAGTTTATTTATAAAATTTAGTTTGATTGTATAAAATTTACAATCAATTAAAACATTTTAATTGATTGTATATACCATCAGACTGAGGTGGTGAGTCCATATATATGAAAAGTTTGGTTCAGTAGAAGCTTTCCATTATTTCCAAAGTCCGTTGAGGGTTCCATCTACTAAAAATGAGTTGGTAAAGGCAGAATTAGAATCTTCATTAAATGGAAAACCTATATTTGTTATAAACGATATGAAATGCGTGTTGTTTATCTTAATTCCTATAAATACCCAAAATATTTGTATTTATACAAACCAGCTTATTAATTAAATTAATCGTTAATTCGCTATATAAATATCTTTAAAGTTATAATTAATGGTAGGCAATTAATAATTTAAAATGTGCATTAAACATGGTAATTTTGAGTACTAAGAAAAACCGACCTGTACTTAGAAAACGGAGTGTGGAACGTTTAGCACAAAAACAAACAATAATTAGAAGATTCTTACGATGCTCCTAAATTCAATTAGTCCCTAACACCAATCCTCCTGGTCTTCCCTTCTTGCTGACTTAATATGGCCTAAGATTCCGATGCTTAAAATAAAAAAAAAACAACGTTCCCCATCAATGACTCCTTTTAGCACGGTTCAAAAGGAGTCACTGTTGACTTCTGTTAAGTCCTCACAAAAGAAAACTATATTCCCAATGCCACCATGTAAAACTACTCCAGTGATTTAGGTTATGAATGAAACTAATTAAAAATAATAAATTTCTCGGATATAAACAAACCAAATAATTTATCCTACCAAAGAAATCTTACTCCCATTGCAGAACTACTTATTTCCATTACTACATCCATGCACTCTTGTGCAAGCTAAGTTCAAAAAATTTCAGAAACAGACTCGAATCCTGACATTTTCCTTGTATGTGAAAGAAAGTAATCACCCGGTTCTTTTCTGTATTTCGTATGTGCGCGTGGATGAACTGTGCAGCTCAATCCAGTGATTTAGCGGACATCGAGGAGAAAAAAAACTTCGCAAGGCCGGAACTAGACCACTCCATCACCTTCTCCCTTTGTCCCCAGAGACTAAAAGTGTCTCTCTGAGCTCTCAAGCGAGTGAAAACAAAAGACAAAGTTCGTGTTTCGATTTTCTTTTACGGCATTTATTTTATCGCCGTGGTCACGTTTCTGTTATAGGAAAATTGTTGTCCTCCCCAGTCCGATCGCAAAACAGCGAAACGAAAATAAAATAACAATAATTAAATAAGGATCGGGAAACAGATCATTTGGAGAATCTAATCAAGTTGATGCTCTGCCAGATAGAAAAAGTAATTCCATTGAAATCGCTCCGTGTCTATTAACGAATGTTTACGATTTGCTGCAGTCGCCGATAAACAGCCAGGCTTCGGGTTAAGTGGACCCCACTCAGATACGATCCTTCAACTGCGTATTAGAGAAGTAAATTTCATTTCTTTAATAAGTTAAATTTCGGTATATTATGGCTAAGTTATGGTTTAGTCTACACAGTTATCCTTTTAAAACTAAACGATCTCTCCATTTTGAATCGTTTCTTTACTACTTCATCGTGATTGGGCATAATGCGGACCTCAAATGTTTATGGGATGTGGCTAATTATGATTCTTGTACTTTGAGTTCAGAAACGACATTGCACGTTAGCATTATTGCACGGGCATTGCGATTGAGATTTACTTTTTGTAGAGCAGTTTTTCAAATAATAGTGCTAAAAACTTTTGAAATCTAGATGAAAAAACCATGCTACCCTAGCCTGAGACTGACCAAGGCCCATAAAAATTCCTCACTCATCGACGGGGCTCGAACGCAGGTCTTTTCCACGCGGTGTGGGGAGAACGATGGTTCTACTAACTGTCCTACCCACGAGGGCTGAAAATCTAACTATATACACGTTAAAATTTTATGCGTCCAGTTCTTTTGTCACTGAGTCATAGCATCCAATCAGATTAGTCGAAGAAGAGCACCCCATTAACAAAGTCATGCTGCACCTGCAGTATAAATTCGTGTCTTTCAAGATGGTGTCCTGCAGTACTTTAAGCAAGGACTCCATTATTTTCCCTGGAACGCAAATGAAGTCAACTGGTCTGTAATTACTCATGTCACCCTTTAATCCTCCTGTGGGAATTGAGGATACATACGACCAGCTACAGTCCACAGGGACCTCCCATGCATTCAAGGATGCTCTCATAATTATGCTGAAAATTTGCTAACATCTTCTGCTGCCTCTCTTAATATAATTGAGGAGATCTTATCCGCCCCAGGCACTTTATTTACATTTAGCCTCGTTTGGCATCATATCCAAACGATATACTGTCCCCCTCGGATGTTTACCCGCGTCTGTCCCCACATATTGATGCTAGATTTCAGTAATATTCGTTACAAGATGGTCGCTGAGCACGTTACTGTAACAGAAATCAAAATGCGTGTTAATCCTAAATGTATTTGCATTGAAACTACTAGTTGGTAAAGCCGTTTTTTTTCCATTACTTCCAGTACTTCCCTCTTCTACAACTGAACTCTGATTGCAATAAAGGAGGACTGGAGAAAGATTTATTTTGCCTTTCACAAACCACTGTCGAAAGCTGGGTCAATAACCTTATTAATTTATTAATAAAAACAAAAAACCCTCGTGTTTTTCTGAAAGTTATTGGACTGGATAATTTTGGTAAGGCAGAGTATGCGAATGGAACAAAATAGCATAATGTCAGCATTGGAAAAAGGAGCAATGGGCACACAGGAAACAGTCTTGCAGGTTGAAGAAGTATTGAACGTAGAATTCTGTTGAGACCCAACGAAAGTTCTGTCTTTGCAATCAATTTCCAAGTTTATCTGATGTGAAACTCGCAGAAGGCATTTCTGCTGCACCACTGATAAGGAAGTTAACTTCAAACAAGCAATTTGTAGGAACAACGACCAGTTAAAAACAAAGCGTGAAGTGGTTTCAAAAATGCGGCCACAACTTAAAAAGAAAAATGCCAGTTTTGAAAATGCTCAATAAATTTCGTCTTGTAGCCTATTTTTGTAAGTGAACTGCGTCTCTTAGAAAATACCATGACCTTCGCCAATATCAAATAGGTCTTTTTCTATTTTTATAGAAAAAACAAGATCATTTTATAAAATAATCTCATCTCACACATATTATAAACAAAAAAACGAACAAAATGCGCCATCTTAATGATATATGTCATATAAATTCCCAAAAAGAAATGGGCCCAACGAAACCATGGAGCCAAAATTGTCCTGGTGGGCAATTTTGGCTCCATGGTTTCGTTGGGCCCATTGTTAAATTGTTATTTTGCACATTTATACAGGGTGAAAACCAGACTTCATCTATGATAACGTTTCGTTATAAATCAAGGAAGCCCTAAGTTTATTGCATGCCACAAACAAACCAAACTATGACCACATACAATTTACGAACACGTCGCATCTCTCTCTCTCTCTGGTACGATTAATTAGGATTGCTCAAGTGTCTCACAATATGCTGCTTCATCTCGGCAATTATTTATAGCAGAAATAGCCTCTTTCCCCATCTCACGTCAAGAAGAATACAGCTTAACCTAACAGTTCACCCGAAACGAATGACACCTCCTGTCATCTATTATCTCTGAAGCAACGAATGAACTGCAATCCATCGTTACTGTGCCATCACTGGCCACTTTAATTAATGTCGACGAAACCGACTTCAACAAGCCCGTGTGGTCTACTCGATATTAATTTACGTGTTCCAATCACGCTCCAATGTCCTTATGTTTGATAAAAAGAGAATGGTATATGATCCTCTCTCTTCTCATGCATAAGCGCACCCCTGTGTTACACGTCACTAGGGACACGACCTTCAGTCTTTATATGAAGGAAAATGATTCCAGTTGTGTAATATGTGACAAGAACGAAATCATAGGAATGGTAAATCAGCCTTTTTTGTGTTCGTGTATGATAAAAAGTGTGTCTAAAATGGTACAATTATAAAACATTGAGTTAATTATTAAGCCAATTATTGCTATCTGCAGACTGCAGATAATTTATCTTTACCCAGGCAAATTAAATATGTGATGAAAACGGCATGGTCAGATCAAGGGATAAGTAGGCTAAACAGCTAGCTGAAAGGGTCCACGGGGCAATTTGTGGATATCATGATTTGATAATAATTTCAGAATTATCTTTAACCACTTCAATGATTGTCTCGAGCTTTCTCTGGTTTTCAGTTTCCAGGAATAATGTCATCCCGATTTAACTAGGAAACACATATTTTTGGAATTATTACATTAGTAATGTGATAATTAGGAATAGTTGAAACTTGTAATGTTGGCGAAACTTGCCAATGCAGTATGAAAATCCTCTGTGACTCCCAAACCAGTATGGGAGTCACAGAGGGCCCAACCACTGATTACTCGTTTGGAAAGGTCTGGGTTTGATTCCAGTCATAGGCTGAAGAAATTTCTAGAGGTTTCTTTAATCTGGACTGGAGGTCGCCGACTTGAGGCAGAGTGAGTAGAGTTTTCCTCTGTGAGTTAATACGGATTTTTAATCCCTTACAATATGCAAACCGACCGCTAGTACACACTTGTAGAGACATATTGAACAGTGGCACAACGTTGCCTAATTCGCTGATGCATCCCCTAAAGACAATAACCAGTATTGGAACATTCAGTGAATGAAATTTCATTCACCGAAACAACGTGGAGTAATTTTTTTTTATTAGGTGAAGGAAATGGACGGCCCATATTTACCATCTGATAAAATCGGTTTATGGGAGCTTACAACTGGATCTCAACGTGCTTTGTTAGACCAAATAATGTTCCAGAACAGCCATTATTAACCTCAAATATTTCATCCAATATCAGCAGGACAGAGAATGCTTTCTCAATGCATGGGTGCATTTCTCAGTGCTTTCTCTTGAATGGATCAAGATACATTATTACAACCTCAAACCATACGCAAGAGCATGCAGTACAAATATTCCTGTAAACCTGAGTTTGAATGCTATCAGAAGGGGAGAAATAGTTATTGTCCTTTTCACATCGTGGTCGAGTTAGTCGTGCTCGTGACAAGATCTGATTTTCTTCTCGGAAACTTGAATTTTTCATCTACAAACTTAGGCCAACTGGCCATAGAATACACGAAATTTGTGGGCACAATATACTAACACCTCCAGTCTCAGTTGCTTTAGCACAAAAACAAACAATAATTAGAAGATTCTTACGATGCTCCTAAATTCAATTAGTCCCTAACACCAATCCTCCTGGTCTTCCCTTCTTGCTGACTTAATATGGCCTAAGATTCCGATGCTTAAAATAAAAAAAAAACAACGTTCCCCATCAATGACTCCTTTTAGCACGGTTCAAAAGGAGTCATTGTTGACTTCTGTTAAGTCCTCACAAAAGAAAACTATATTCCCAATGCCACCATGTAAAACTACTCCAGTGATTTAGGTCAAAATGTAATGAAAAGCTATTTTTTATTCCTCCTGATATTCCTTACGGTTTTCAGTGCTTGCAGAAGTGCTTCAAAATTCAAAACACGGGACAGTTCAGATCGTAGAGAGGATAGTCGGATATTTTAAGAGAGATGCTTGATGGAAGCGGAAGTATTTCACGAAAATAATCTAGCCCACCTCCCCGGGTGTGCTCCAGGTATCTGATGATCCTCGAGGTGATAATAAAATTCAAAATTTTATTAGACATTCCCTGAAGGTAATATCTGCTGTTAGTACTCTTACTTTAAATAGTTCGACGTTGATACGCATCAGGTCTACTTAAGAACACTTTTTTTAAATCTATTTTGGACTTTAGAGAAGCATTACTTGACATCTTTTAAAAATAGATTCATGCCGAATCTGAAACGTTCCAGTTTCTTTCAAATCGATAGCGGAGTTATTATTTAATAACTGCTTGAAGAAATCTGTGTGTGGAGGGCGCAGTGTCTATATCCGTATGGTAGAATAGCAGATTCAATTTATTACCATAATATAAATTAAAAACAAAAACATTATATACTGAGTTCTCGCTTTATTAGGTACACCTACCTAATAACAAGAGAGTTTCTCTTTATATCTCAATCCAGCTGGACTACCTGTGGATTGAATCTCTGTGGAACGCTTTCGACACCTCGTTGAGCCACGACCAATTGAGGCTGTGCTGAGGGCCTCCTCCCTATTACGTAGATTTTACTTAATAACCTGGCAACTCAGTATACAATGTTTTGTCTTCAGTTTATAATATGTCAATAAAATGATGTATTTGAGCGCATGGTACGAATACTTGATGCTTGCTGAAGGAGTACTCCATTATATGAAAGGGTTGTTGTTGCAGTGGAGTTTCAGGAGCATCAGCAACTAAGTCAATATTGGTCCGTGTATACTGTCTGTAAGTTGCATATGTTCTGTGGTCGATTTTCTGTTTTTTCCGGGAGGAAAAACCATGCTACCCTCGCCTGAGACCGACTAACCCAGCCACGTTATGAAAAAGCCCATCGAAGGTACTCGAACACAAGTCTTTTCTACCCGGTGTGTGGAGAACGGCAATTCTACCAACTGTGCGACCCACGAGGGAATATGAAAGAAGAGATGTATCTAGTAAAATGGCCACTCAATGCATATTTGCCAATCGTGACCCATTTGAGTTGATACATTAAAATCGCATTAAGCTTGACACATTCTTTTCTTCGAACTAGGTCGATATAAAATATTATCTCTCTATAATGAAAGATCGATATCAAATGAATCACAAAAATAAGCTGGAGCATTTATAAAACAAGAAACTGCTTTGTTACGCGAAGTTTTCCAAGTTGATTTTGAATGAAGTGCCTTCATCGGGATTCATCAGTCAAGACCTATATACAGTACCCAAGATGTTGCCTAACCATGGCGCTGTGCAAAAGGATAATCAACGCTTTTCCCTGCTGGAAAAGTTCCTGTATATCATTGAGAGAATTCCATGAACTGTCCTGATAACCTGGCTGTGCTACTCATAGAAATCCATGTGTGACTGCGCAATTATCCCCAGTTCTTTTTCATTCTCCTCTACTCCGAGTATAGTACTAAACAATTGATAAGTTACTCTGGGGTTGCTGCTACCCATATGCAGTACTTTGCATTTGTCAATGTTAAACTTCAGTTGCCCTTCAACAACCCAAGAACAATTCGGAGGGTTGTTCTTGGGTAACTCTAACGCCCTTTTCCCCTCCAAATTGTTATAGTTTGTTTCGTCTGGTCATTACCTTTTTATTCTAGTCCAGAATTTCTGGGTTTGTGGTCCGCGGACCCATCGATGGTCCATAGTTTACTCCAAGGGATTCGCGTATAATGTCCGAAAAATATCATAGATATTTAAAAACTGAAAGAATTTATAGCATAAAAATGACTTTACTGAACTTGGAAAAAATTTTCGAGCTAAAAGGGAAGGGGTCCATATGTCAATAACGCTTGAGAAACACTGCTCTAGCCAATTTGCCTCTGGTTTTCGTCCTCACCTTTCTTGGGCATTTCATAGTCGTCTCGATCTTTCTTGAGTTTGAACGTCTAGCCTGGAAATATACTTACCAAACATATTAATGGTTATCTAAATAACTAATCTATCTGATGCTGTTTTAAAACTATCAGTCGAAAATTTGACGTTAGATTTGTAACACTCAAAATAAAATCTTTAATGCTGCTTTATTTCTAACGATAAAATGTCTCTCGCTGAATTAGAATGAAGACGCCATTCTGTGCAGACCATGACCAGTTATGACCAGTTCGTATTACAAGGCTGGAGCGTTTTATAAATAATTAATGACATCGTCTTAAGAATAAAAAAGTAATTTGAGTAACTTTGCTTCATTCAGTGTTTGGTGACAAGAAATTATCCTTGTGAGAAGAAACGAATAGCATTGGATACAGAAATTGGAAATGATAAACTTAGAAGACATCAACTCAACCTATTCCGAGATTTCACTCCCACTTATATATCTGATAACCTTGTGTCGGATGATCGATAATGAATGATACCTCAGTGGATAGGGCCTCCATCTATACTGCGGCTGTTAGTGGGATATGAAGCTGTATTCATGACACTGACCTGCTTTACTGAACTTTTTAGAGGCATTCACATATGCGTAAAGAGCCCATTGTCTTCACCATCAACCACCCACATGTAAACAATCCATCCCCAGTGGATAGATTCATTAAACTCGAAAAAATAGAAATCCGACAAATCAAATCATTATTTCCCTTTTTTCTTACATATCACATACGTTATCCATATGCTGTTTGTTGTAGCTAAAACATCAGACGTGACGTTTTATTGCAATGAGCTAATTGGTGGAATGAATGGACAATATGGCGGATGCGCAGAAAGGAAATGTTCTCGGTTCGAGCACTGCGCATATGAAAGTGGTCGCTTTTTGAACAGCTCGCTTCTCTTATTATCAATTTACTAGATGTATAAATAATAAATTATTTGTTTATTATATTAATCACTGTAGAAACATGAAATATGTGTTGTATTTAAATATTTATTAAATTCCAGTAGGAAATAAGGAACAGTATTATAAAAAGTTGAGTGAATATTATATTAGGGTATGTTAATTGAAATTAAAAATTTCAATTGTTGATTGAAAAATGTTAATTGTTAATTATTATTTTATATGTTATTAGTTAATTAATTTGTTTAATACGTAACGAGTTAACTGGTTATTTTTCCCTTCTATTAATCACAAAAAATGGATATTCAATTAATTTAAGAAAAAAAGTCGTGCCTGAAATATAACTATAAAGTTTTTCAAATTAAAAAACGTGTATGCCTTTAGACCTTGTTGGTCTGGTGAGTTGCATCCACTAAATGACTTTAGAAAATGTTTAGAAACCCAAAAATCCAGTGCAGCGTAATTAAAGAAAATGTAATACCATTTCACTAATCCTTTAAGAAATAAACATGATTAACTAGATGTTGCCTTCTTTTTTTCCACATTCACTTCGGTACTTCCAAATGTATAAGCTCAATTTTTCCACAATCTTCTTTTCTTAAACGTATTAAATGAGAAACAGAAGAGAACAGCCTTTAAAAAGATCTTAGAAAGCGAGTTTCAAAATTCTAATTCCTAACAAGATTTTAATAAGAACGTTATTAGCTTTAAAAACAAGGTTAATGCAGCTTCTTAGTGTCCATCCGAGTAGAAATATTTTACTCAAGACAGATGCAATCAAAATTAACTCAAACAGCATTTTTTTTCCTAGTGATAAATTCAGGAGAGTTGGCTTTTATTATTTTGTTAGGTTTTATGTATTTAAATCTCTCCCTAAGATAATATTTTCATTCTTTAGACGCATATAATTACATAATGCTTAAAATTGCATATTCTGTATTTTTTGTGTTTTGTTTTCCTCAAAACATTAAAACATTTTATGCTTTGTTAATTATGGTGATTTTAATTTGAC
Organism: Mastigoproctus giganteus; assembly: GCF_048544385.1. NCBI lineage: Eukaryota > Metazoa > Arthropoda > Arachnida > Uropygi > Thelyphonidae > Mastigoproctus > Mastigoproctus giganteus. The sequence goes on along the minus strand of NC_143586.1, from coordinate 90,459,213 downwards.
ATAAAAAGCGATGTAACAGATTTCCACTGGAATATCTTATTAACGGTTTTCGTTTAGTTTTTCGATAGATCTAACGTAATGAATTCTGCTGCAAAAAAAAAAAAAAAAACCTCCCTTAACTACAATTATATCTTAGAAATTAAAGAAGATATCTGAATAAATACGCATTTTCATTATTCCCAATTAATTTAAGCAATTCAAATCCTTTTTGAAGTCTACAAGAAAAGTACTTTAGGAGTAAATACACTACATTCCCAAAAATGGAAGAACAAAAATAAAAATAACAGTTAAACCATGATCCAATAGACCAAGGAAGTTGATAGATAGGGATTTCCGAGGGATCCATTCAAAGATCCCTGCAAAACTTCTCATCGGGGATCCAGATGTCATCAGGATGATCTGTACGTGAGGAACTGTCCGATACTTTTGGGAGGGCATATCCACCAACTTGGTTTTAATGAGACAACTGCGTCCCATAAACCTCACAAAACACCTACGAACGCTAGTGTTTTGTGAGGCTTATTAGATGAAAGTACCAAAGTCAATCGCTTGTGTGCTCTGGAACAATGGAAAGAGACTATTAGAGAGAGTAATTACAGCCACTAGAGGCGTTTCACAAGGAGGCGTCCTCCCTTCGACACTATTTGCAGTCGCTCTCTAGTCCTTGTCAGTGAGCCTAGATCTAATTTCCTGTGCACACCACCTGAAATTCTTCATTACCTCTGAAGATTTGGGCTTTAACAAAGCCTCGCAGATTAAGATGAAGTAGCGCAAAATAAGAATACCTCTCCTCGTTGGACAATAAATCAACCCACAGAAATCCACGTAGATGACGTTTTCTAAAAAGAGAATGAAGATCCAGGGATAACATGGACATTAAACTCTCCTTTATTCCTGACTGCAAAGAATGAAAACTAAATAGTAGGCTGTTATATGGTCCATCAAAAAGACCTTACTCGCTGTCACAAACTTAGACCTATTGTCCAGTATTCCCAAAGATGTGCGATCCTTATAATGCTCCGCATCATTGAGTTGCTCCTTCCCACCAGCACAACTGGAGCGGAACCTAAGTTTGGAACATTGGTTGAATTTCAAGGTCATTGACATTACATCGCGGAAGTTTGAATGCTGACCCATAACATCGTACCCGTTATCCACCTTGTTATTCGTACACTAGATTCTCCGAAAATAAGTTGTATCAATCACAACTTAGTTCAGCATACTGTGGCTAGAACTAAGTAGCTCTGTAGGATAAATTGGTCTTAAAAAGCTTTTCTTGAACAGAAGCTTCAGAACCAGCATCTTGACCAAAGTCTTGACCTTCTCCTTGGTCGAAATCTACGTATGCAAAAGGAATGATATTATCGAAAACAGAATGCAAGTCATCTGACATTCTCGAGATTTTCACAGCCAGGATCCCAATCATGAAATCGAACGATTTCCCTAATTAGTGGGACTTGGCTCGAGCTATGACAAGCATGACCCTTCATTGAAACCGTACCCGATATTCCTGGATTAATCGTATGGCACTTGTGTGCTTCTGTAACATAGGATGTGTGATTCCTACAGTGTTTTTGTTTTTAATCAACTCTTCCAGAATTTAACTATTTGGATTTAACCAAGTATCATTAAGTGAATACTAATCGAAGTTCCTATTATATGCTATAATTTGTAAATCGTTCTCAAACTTAATGAAATAAAATCTATATTAAGTGGCGAGTCATGCCACACAGCATACACTCCTTGCAGCATCGTTTGGGTTTCAAGAGGTGGAGAACGCTACTTTGCGTTAGAACAATTGCTCTGACATTGAGCCAGGTTTAGACCTAGTTGAAAATGCTGCTATTGTTAAATTCCATGAAGTTTTTTCTCAGATACTAATTAACATGTACAATAAATGTCTTGAGGGCTGGTTCCCCGATATTTCGAAAGTCGCACTACTAAAAATACTGTATAAACCTGGCAAACCATTTTACTGATCCGCGAGCCTACAGACCTATTTTTCTTCTGGGCAATTAGAATGGGGCCCCTCTGAATGGGGTCTCAATAAGAAAACCTTTACATATTCCAAGCTGTATTTCTTCCTGTGATTTCTTATGCTTCAGATGTCTGGTTCTATAAACTTACCAATGTAAAAATCCAAGCCAAAATCCTTTCAGTGCAACACGAAATACCATGGTTTTGGCATCTATAGATTATTTCGAGTGCCCTCCAGGTCATCGCCGGAGTCATACCTTTTGATCTCTTCATTACTTTGCCGATACAGTTTACTAAAGAAGGGTCTTCCAACTTTATAATACGATGGAATTTTAGTGAAACAGGTCATCTCACAAGAATTTTCATCGCTATTGTTTAATTTACATCATTAAATTTTATTAAAAAACTGTTTTTCCATCCAGTCAGCACATCTTTCTAACTCACTGGGCACGGGTCCTGAAGGATCTTGGAGTCATGTTTAACACCACTGTCCACTTTTTGAGGAACAGAGAAACTATTTCTAGATCTTGTCCCACACTTTTCCGAGGGTTATGAAGAAATTCTACAAACTTTTCAGCATTTCTTCATTGAAGGTTTTAACAGTAGAAAACACCTATTATCAAATAAATAACGTTATGCATGTTCCAGGACTCTTATTATTATGGAACTCTTTGGTGACTCAGTTCGTGTGGACAGATCATCTTTTTCAATAAGAGCCTTGAGCGTCGTATATGTATCTTGGTTTCGTTTTTTCCAAAGCTCTAGGTGTTTGCTTCGTGAGTAAGGTATAATTGATGACTCTCTTTCTCTCTCTCTGGGATTTTTTATGGCATCCAGTGGTATTGCACTACCTCCAGTAGATGCGGGATATTATTATTTTTTCTCTTGCTCTTGGATTGGTCCCCAAGAGTACAGGATTAATGGCACTCAGCGGTATTGCACTCCTTCCAGTGGGTGCGGGATTTTGGCCTACTATAGGATGTCAGACTATAATAAAAGTTGTCCCACCTGGTGGTTAGGTTACACTTAGTTGTGGCCCACCTCTGCGTGATGTAGACGGACACTGGGCAGGCTTTCCGAGTGATCGCCTTCCTGGTGACTAAGTGGCCAGAAGCAACTAAGTGTTCGTCTACACCACGCGGAGTTATAATTATATCTTGTAAATATAACGGAGTTCTGTCATCACAAAGTACTTCAGCGGAGTTGGACTAACGTTCTGGAACCGCTGTACGTAAGATAATATACGTGTCTACACCACATTACATTGAAATTTGGATGTGGAAATACGTATGGTACAGGGCTGATTCTCGTGCTTGTGAATGGGACCCTTTATTATTTATTCACATTTTGTGCATTCACAATATGAACAATTCCAGGCATCTATACTCTCCGAATCCTGTGGGGCTGAACCATTCACGTTCCGGCACTATAAGATTCCATTCCAATAATCAGGCCTATGTGACTACAATATTATAAAATAATTCAGCATTTATTTTAAGGAAAAAAGGAATGTTTTTGTTAACGTTAGCACTTCTAATTATTGGATATTATTCTTATGGAGTTAAATTCACTGCTCTATTTTAGAAAATACAGTTCATATTGAGTTTCTCTTTCTTTAGCCTGACGATGGGAGCAGCAGTCTTCTTTGGAATTAATTCTATAAGGTATACACATGTAATATTCATCTATTCTTGTAAGAGTGTAGTCTTCAAGTTTCTCCTATTCATCTCCTGCTCTTATCCTTCTCTGATACCTCTTTTCAAATGATCCTGCAAGTCCTTGAATCCAAATCGTCAAGTGTGGAAAGAAGGAAGGTACCACATCAAGACAACTTTTGTATAGTGTTTTCCTTGTGCTCAGTGGCATAATCCCCACGTGACAGTATAGTAGGCTTGACCAATCGTTTGGATAGGTCTGGGTTCAAGACGCACTACGACCAAAATAGTCGATGCGCTAAGAAACCTATAAACGGCTACTCCTGGGACATTCCATTTCCACCATCTGGGTACGTCACAATTTACAACAATATTTAAGTACACTTGACAGAGTCCTCAAAGAAGATGAAGACTCGTATCGTTTCCCAAACATTGTCCACTAGCATGCTGCGAGCAGGAGCTGACACTGTGTACTCCCGATCCATTGTTTCATGTGGGTCTCTCTACAACTGCATCCAACAATCTGAAACGGGATTGATTGGACCACTTTATACATTACCTCCTAGAGAATAGGGATATCACTTTTCGTCAGTGTATTTCTGGAATTCCTCAAAATATTTTAAAAAATGAAAAGAACGATAAACAAAATTTCGGACAGTGAACGCGTGGTACAGTTTTTGAAAATATTGCGTTTCAAAATGCAGCTGTAATTCATTTGATCTACGGTTCAGTTAGAACACGCTGGGTAAAGTGCCGAAATCCCTTACGAATAAAGAAAGGAAGATTTCGGGAACTTAACGATAATTGAGTTAGGGTTTCCTTCGGTTAATGTCTTGGCGATCGTAAAAAACAACCGTAAACGCTATCAAGAGCAGCCCAACATCGACTTCAGTCACCGATAAACTGAGTAACGAGCCCATCAACTGAGGTTAAGTGAATGATCGCTGCAAGATGCGGCAAACATCGGGCCAAACTTACAACTTAACAATAACCATCAGCCAGAGAGCATCCAATAAGGCCACCAGAATATGGCGGGTAGCTGATTTTAACAAAGACTTCGTATGTTATGATTGATGTCATGACAACAGCCATTGGGCGTCATAATGCTGGCACACCATGACAACGCATCGATATTTTGAAATTGTGGCGTCTGAAGAAAATCGCGAATTACAGAAATGTATGATCTATAACAGAAATAGATTATAATTGTATAAACTGTATATTACTAACCCCCCAGGGGCCCCAAATGCCTAGAGAATTGTTCTGAACAACCTAATGTAAGCCAGGCTTACAAGTTACAAGCACAGTACATATCTTCCATAGTTCATAGCCTGATGGAGGATCACTCAGACATCCCTTGACTGCTACAAATCTACTCAAGCAAATTCTCGGGTTTTGGCTATAGATGGACGTTGGCCCTGCGAATAATGCATAACTCTTCCCCCATAGAGCGATTGTTAAATTCTTTTCGCTGTCAGCATCTGACAAAAATCCCTGATATTTCTCCGCTCTCCTCTAACTTGAGAAAAAAAAAAATTCACCACCGCTTAGATGTCTATCAGAAGGATCTCCAACATTAAATGATTGCAAAGGGGAAAGCCGTATGGGTAGTTTGACAAACTGACACAGAAAACACAATGTCAAATACCATAATTACATCTGGTAAGGTGCCAATAGCTAGCTAATGATTTATTACACACATTTTTCTCTTTCTTCCTGCTTTAAAGTGCATTTTGTCTGAAGGGCAACAGACTGTAAATTTAAGATCTTATTGACACCACCCTTGAGAAAGACCAAATTAAAGTTATGGAATGATAAGGAATCCACGTATATTATGTCTTGTATAGATTGCATTAGAGCATCCTGTAAGCGATTTCGTTTGATTTTTTTCGCACTAATAAATTTGTTTTGTTGTTTGCATCTTTTTAAAATTTATTTTTGGGTGAGGAAGGCTATGAGGTGTTGACATGTCATTTCTGTAAATTACATGTGGTGGACTTGCCTGTTTTCCGAGGCAAAAAAACATGTATCCCCTCCCCCAACAACCGAGATCAATAAATTAAGTCACAATGTGAAAAAGTCTAAAAACATCCTCAAGTCAAGGTGGCATTCGAGTCCAGGTTTTTTCCACACGCTGAGGAACTATAGTGATTATAACCCTTGTGCCACCCTCGTGAATTTCAAGAGTCTTCTTAAATCAATACTGGAGAGACAAATGGGTGCTCTACGCAATGTTAAGTTTGTCGACAATGGGTTAGTACTGGAGACTCTGCTTCATCTCAGCCAACAGGTGGCCTTCACCCCAGGAAGGATTTTTCATCAATTTAATGATATCAGTTTATTTATTCTGACCCATCACTACCGAAGAATACGGCCAGAAACTTTAGAGTTTAAGGGACTCATCACATTGAGAAGATTCCCTAATCGTCTCAATCAGAGACGATTAGGGAATATTTTCTCAAGTAGAACCGACTTAAACTTACGCTTCATATCCCTTTCTTTCCCCAATAAATTTTCGTTATTGTTTCGGGAATTCAACAATCGCTGTTTGATTTCAAGGATGCAAACTTTTTCTGCAAAGGCCTTCACGCATGCATTCCATGAATTGTAAAAAAATTGTACAGACTTACAGATGATGCGTTGTAAATAACTAAAATGAAAAATAAATAAAGACATAATGCCGGTAGAACTTCCTGACTAACCTTCTTAGTTTATACAAAGTTATTTTTAGTATCTCTTTCTTTTTGTTTCCATCATTCATGAACTCGGAGGAAGCTGATACAATAAAGATCAGGATGTTTTTCGGATCTTCTCTTCTTATCTATACGCCGTTCTCTGTACGGAGATTATTTCAGGTCATCGTTTACTAGTCTCGGAACAAATCCACTTGAACTCCCCAGGCGGAAGAAGTGGCCTTACGAAACTGAGCCAATAATTTATGATGGATGCTTTCACTTCGCCCCAATCAGACTACTTCCTGAAGATGTTCTGTGGGTGTGTTTTCTACGAATGTTCCAACGCACCCTTTAACTTTCAAAAGATTAAAAAAAAATGAGATCAAAAGAAACATTCAGCGCTTTTTTGTATGAAAAACCATTTTGTTTTGTAGTCGATTCTGATGGCTTAGTTCCAGGAGGCAGTGCACCATCTTAGTGTCAAATGTCAAGCGTTACCTCGCCGAAAGACGTTTTAATCTGTTCTTGGCAAGAGTAGCCAGGTGATCGTAACGTGGTTCTGTCATTTACAGATAGGATGTGTCGGCACCGTCTTTGGCTTCGGTGCCAACCACAAATATATTTAGATATAAATTTGCAGACTTAGATATAAACATACACACAGAGATATTCCTAATTTAGGATTCATCTGGTCGTTTGTGTGCGTGCTTGAGACAGACAGAGAGAGAGTGAGGGAGAAGGGGGGGCGTTTAAAATATTATGTAAGAATTGCATTAAAAGAATGGAAGGAGAATTAACCTCTGATTTTAACTGTGGAATAATTGATTCCTGTTTTCTCTTGAACATCGGGATTATCATCTTTCCTAAACGTTACTTGCATTATTATCCTTTTTATCGTCATTATTTCGTCCACTTAGTGTGGCATCCAGTTGGTATTATGCCTATAAACGTCCCCTATCATCCCCACACCAAAAGTCGCCATTGCGCTAATACTAGCTACTCATCACTTTGCACTAACCATAAATCTTATCTCGTAGGCAACACAATTGATGGTGCTTGTGATTAAAGTTACTCCAGCTGCTTATAATTCCGCGCATGAGACTACAGCATGGCCATTGGGGGTCCACGTTCAATAGCAGCGAATGTCTGGATTATTAATTTACGGTTTTAAACTGGTGACCATAACCTAAAGATATTCTTTGGAGCAAGGGTTTGTAAATTGAATAACTTTATTGAGTTGAGCCAAGTTATTCTATTTGTAAATAGAATAACTTGGCTTAGACAGAGGTTTATATACTGATTAAGAATATTTAAATATACATCACTGGCTGAAAATAATTAAATTAAAAACCAAATCAACAAGATTCGCTGTATGAACTTAATGGTTTAGTGTGGGAGAAAAAATTCCATCATAAAATACTGCTTTTTTACAGTCAAGACCTCTGAAAGTTTATTGAAGCATCCCGATCTTAATATATATTAGATTTTTTTAAGGGTAGCGATGCTATGCAGTTTTATTTAAGCATTTTTTAGTTCAGGGATGTTCAGAATTATGCATTATTAAAAGCGTGTTGTCTTCTATAAATTATTTGTTAAAATTACAACCTTATATAAGTTATTCTGTAGTTTAATTAACTGACGTACACTTTTGGATTCTATCTTTTACTCTAATTGGGTTTCGTAATTGAAATTTTAATCTCGTGAAATTTATGTATATGTTCTCTGGGAACAGCTAGTAATTTAGACTTGTGGAGCTTTTCGTATCAGTTTTTTTTAAATTATTTCATTTGAATCTGTGGTCACGTTTAAAAGTATCAATGGCCTACCTTGGATATTTAATATGTAGTAATAGTTATAGTATTCGGCTCGCTGGCTAAAGGAAAACTTCCTACAATCTGATCTAAACCTCAACCCCTGTAATTTGGATTTATGGCCCCTAGTTCTGGAATTGTTTATAACAGTGAGAATGCCACCATTATTCATTTTACTAATCCCTCTCAGTGCCTTATAAACCTCAATCAGATCACCTCTGAGGTGCCTAGTTGCCAATTGTCCTTTGGCCGATCTCACCATTCGAGCTACCCGTCTTTGGACCTTTTCAAGAAGCTCTATGTTCTGAACACAGTATTCCAAATGTCGTCTAACAATTGCCTTATACAGTGGGATTATGACCTCCCCCATCTCTACAGGATAAAGTTCGATAAATCATCGATAGGACACCATGGGCTTTCCTCTCAGCCTGTTTACACTGTTCAGAAAACTTCATATCTGTCCGTCTTGTAACTCCTGGATCCCTATCCTCCTCCACCGCTGTTTTTAATTCAACCCCACCAATTGTATAATTTATTTGGTGGTTGCTATTCCCCAAGTGCCTTGCATTCAGCATCATTAAAACATAGCTGCCACTTCTGTGTCCATCTTCGAAGTCTGTTCAAGTCATACTAAAGGAAGGCTGCTTGGCACCGATCATTGACGACGTCATCTGCAAATTTTGACACCACTCCTTTCTATATTCTGGATAGTTTGAAATATCACTTTCTTCAAAGCATTTTCAATCCAATTAAATGTGTGTATCTTGATGCACGTCTCAAAACGAAAGGTCCTGGAGTTTCTCACTTCTAAGGTGCAAAACATATCTATTTATGAGCGCACGAACATAGAGGCTTCACTGGACTTGCTTCCTTTGCATCATATAACATCCCTTTCACCTAATATCTAACTGAGCTCAGTGTAATATTCTTTACTCGGTCTCCTGTACTCTTCAACTCTCTAGCCATCTTAGGAACTAGCCTGATAAACGTGAGGTTTCGAGATCATTGAAAAATGTTCGATTTACGAAAACGATCGATAGTTCACTCTCTCAAACTAGTACTTAAAAACTTGACCGCACGTGTTAGTTTCTGTAAGAATATTTAGAATTATTTTTAAACTATTTGGTCTGTGAACCCAAGTTTTTACTCCCATCTTTGCGATAAAAAGATGTACTGCAATTGCAAATTTTAAGTACAGATGGCGCTGTTAGCGGCTAGTTATGAAGCTGTGAAATCACTGATGTGTGATCAGATATTCTTCACTTTGCCTTGAATGTTTCCTAATCGAGAAAAGCCCTTTTTTTCTGGTAGTTAGTGAGATTTCTCTTGTCGTTCATCACGATAGAATTTCCCGTACACGAACTTAACGTTTTTTTTTCTGCTCCTCCTTTTAATCCTATTATCTGTCAATCCCCGGATCCTTCTGTCATCTGCTGACTCACTTGCATCCGCCACCACATGACACACTGCGCGTGCTCGTGTTTCCTGTGATTCCAGGTGACACATTTAGTGCCAAAAGACTGATGACTAGAGCAGAAACGCTTTTAAAGAAAAGGGTGGGGAATATCGTCTGCTTCTTTTAATCCTATCGTCTGGTTTTTTTCTGCTATCCAAAGATTGGGTAAAGCAGGATTCCGGTAACGTTTCAAATTGATCGACAGTTATCATCAGATCCTGAAGATGTTTTTTTTAACAAGACAGGTGCTAACAGAGATGATGTTAGAGAAACACTGGATAGAGCCATTAAGCATCAAGTTTCAAGAACGTTCAAATAAAGGAACTAATACTGACAGATAACGGCAAATCTCTAGTTCGAGGACAAAAATAAATCGTAAATAATTGTATATTTATTGATTATCACGCTGTTGGTTTCTTTGATTGATTAATGCGAAGTTAATCAATCAAAGTTTTAAGCGCATCAGCGACTTAGACCAAATTGTCTGTAAGCTATTAAATTCCTCCACCTCAACGTGTAAATCGGCCCTCGAATACACACTGGTACAAACGTACAGTGGAGCAACACGGTCTGAAGTCCAACAACAACAGACGCGAAATTCCAGATGTCAGAATTTAATTGAGTTCTCAGTGTAGACCAACTTATCAACACTAAGGAAATATCCCTTCCGGCTATTTGATCATTCATTACACACTTCCGCATTCATTTCCTTTTCTCTTAAATATGACGCCTAACATCGTGCCGACAGCGGGGTTCTTTGAATGAAATTCACGTGGACGATAATGAGGTCGCGTGCTTTGTTGTATACAAAGCAAGTCCAGTAGTGAGGAATTTGCAAGTCGTGTGTTATTTGGATGGGCTGACAGACACACAGCCCCTTGAGTTAATGACATTGCTATTTTAAAAACTACCCGGAATATTCTCTGGTCCACGAGTGTGTGTGTATCCTGTCTGTACCCTTGCGTAGGTGTGAGTGATTATGAGAAGAAGTTGGCGGCTCATTTGCTTTTAGCGTCTTTTAAGTATTTCAGGATTTCACATCTAAAAAAATAAAGACGTTCGCTAATTTTTTTTTTGTTCTTTTACATTTTTTTTTTTTTTGCTTCTTTCCTTTTTAAGCCCTGGATGGTAGCGCTAATGCGTTTCAGGCTTCTGTCTTTAAGCGTGAAAGCTATATTTTGATCATTTGAAGTCTTGTACGCGTATACCAAGTCTCTTTATAAAGTATGTGGAAAGGAGTATGTGTTTATGGTACGATATGGTTTTTATCAAAAGCTCTCCACATGTGTGGACAGATTAATAGTAGTTTGTGATGTTTTCACAGTAATCTGTGGTCACCAATTTCAATGAGGTCGCTTTTTAATAAATGAAATATTTATTACATTTTATTTTAATCTTTCTTCTTGTTTTTCTAAGAAACCTTATCTCATCTACTTGGGGTCAGTTTTGCTAGTCCTGTCTCTCCACTCGTTCCTGCTTTGGGCCAAATCCTTATCTACTCCACTATGTTTTCTTTGCCATCACCTTCTTCGTATCCCCTCCACTGGCGCCTCTATGATCTTCTTCACTGGGGACGACTGTGGCCATCGCTTTTTGTGGCCAAACCATCTCTCGACTTTCCTGCATGCTTTCTTCACTGAACCTCATACTCTCTAATAACTAATTCTTCACTTGAATCTAACCTAGTTACACCACACATCACCCCAATATCCACATCTCTGTTACATGTAGCCTCTGTTCCATTCTTCTATGTACTGGCAAATACTCCGCTCCACAGAACAGTGTTGGTCTCACCACTGTACCATAATTTTTTCCTTTAAGCCGTATTGGTACTCCTGAATCTTAGAGAGCTCCACTTTTTTACCTCCATTTGATCCACCCTGCGCCTATTTTACTTGCCTTTATCTTTATTGATCGCTCCACTTGACTATACTACCCACCATAAATACCGAAATTCATTCTTCTATGCCACATGCTGATCTATTCTCACCGCTCTCTCCTCCGTAGTCCTATCTCCACTAAACCCGCACTCCATATATACTCCTTGATCCACCAACCTTCAAACTATTACACTCCAGGACCTTTTCCATTCCTTCAACTTTAACTTCACCCCTCTCTGCTCTAAATACAATATTTTCAGCAAATATCAAGTACCACAGGATTTACATCTATATCTTTCCTTTAACTAATCCAAAATCATAATAAATTGGTATGGGCTTAATTCTTATTGGAAAATTTCCTTTTTAACAGCACACAATTCTTACACTCGTACTGACCGCATATTGAGGTCACTCGCATTGACCCCCAATAACAGCATATTGCCACCGTTGGAGGAACAATATGGGCTCACTGGGGAAAAAAAGTGGATCGTAATAGGTATATTAGGGTTTGGTTTCGTCGACATCGTCACATCACGTGACGTCAGAAGGTCCCGATGGAACTATTCGCATCCGTTGGCAAATTCACCTTCGTTTTTTCTTGATTAGTGTATAGATGCGCGCAACATGTTCTTTGCCTTCGCATATCTGTCTTATTTCTATCTTTTCTCCAGAAAAATCGATCACAGCACGTCTCGTGCTTGTCGCAGCAACAGTGGCCTCGAATATCATCTGCTCTGTATTTCAGAAATATCGTTTCCCTCCACCCATCTACGCTTTCAAAACGGAAAGTGCTTCTTGTTGCGCATGTCTGAGCTGCAATCAGTGAAGAGTAAAAATGTATTGGCCTAATCGGTTATTAGTAGGTCAGCGAATTTGAAGTACCCAAAGTGGTCAGCACTGATAATGATCCGTTGATTCTTTTCATCTTTTAAACGTGGAGTTGGTGTTTTGATTATTGAAATGTAATATGATATTTTATAATGTTGTTTTTAATTAATTTTTAAAGTATTAGCACTAGTAGAGGCGTATGATACAAGAAAGCAAGCTTATGTAGCATTAGCCAAAATATATATATATTTATTCCCATCTCACCCATCCATTCGCTCTAAACGTTTGTCCAGTTCCTCCTTGAATTTATTTAAGCTATCAACTTCCACAACGACAGATGGAAGTTTGTTCCACAATCAACCACCCGTTGTCTAAAGGCAAATTTCCGAACATCCATTCTACAATTGTCCTACCTCAATCAGATCAACTAGCAGGTGCGTAGTCTACAGACGCTGCAATTTGCAGAACTTAAGCTTTTCTTGGTAAGAGCACCCCTTTGTTCCACTTGTCAATCTCATTGCCATTCTTTGTACACATTCCAACAACTCTACATCCTTCCTAAAATGTGGTCTCGAGGTGTGGCCTGACCATTGTCTTATACAAAGAGATAACCACCTACTTTTCCCTACTAGCAAAATTCCTGTATATCATTGACAAGACACCATGACCTGCTCTGTCTGCGCTGCTCAGAAACTTCATATCTGACGGTACAATTACCCCCAGGTCTTTTTCATTCTCTATCACCCTGAGCATAGTACCACACAGTTGATACTTTTCTCTGGGGAACTCCACTAATAACATTAGTCCACGAAGAGCAGTGTCGATTGATTACCACTCTCTGTCTTCTCCCACTCAACCATCCTTTTATCCATTTGAACGTAGCCTCTAGATTTCTGATAACAATAGAATCTCTTTATTCAATAAATCAATATTTTAAATTTCTTTATTTACTTGAATTATAAAAAAAGTTTATTAATATTATTCATAAGAGGCTTAATAAAGTTAGATCTGAAATTTTTATAATCACAGATGATATTTTCGTTCTCCAGAACCTTGAGTGTAATACCTATTTCATGGTACCACACTCAAGGTAGTAGAGAAGGAAATGGACCTGGGGTTATCGTACAGGCCGCAGTGAGGTTCTCTAAGCAGAGCAGGCTACCAGAACAGTAGATGGGGTTCTGTCAATCATATTCTGGAACATTGCCAGCAGCAACAAGGTGGTGATTATGCCATTGCATAAGGCAACGGTTAGGACGCATCTTGAGTACTACATACAGGTCTGGATCGGGCCTTTTTAAAAAGGATTGGATCTGTTGGAACAGGTGAGGAGAAGATCAACAAGATTAGTCAAGGATACAAAGGGGTACTCTTTCCACAAAATACTTCGGTTCTGCAAATTGTAACCTCTGAAAAGTAGACTAAGAGGAGACCTGATTGAAGTGCACAAGACTTTAAATGAATTAAGTAAACTTAAAATGAAGATGATGGTATTCTTGCTCTTTTTCAGACAAGTGTAAATTTAAATTGAAAAGGGATGGCTGCAGAATAGATGTGTGAAAATTTGCTTTCAACAAGAGAGCAATTGACTGTTGGAAAAAACTACCGTCTGGTGTTGTGGAAGTGGGTAATTTGAATAAATTTAATGAAGAATTAGACATCATTAAGAAGTAAAGATAAGAAGTTCAGCTTCACGCACACAGCGGAGAAATTCACCCAGATAATAAGGCACCCTGCCACAATCCCAGAGTCTCTGACTCAAGCAATCACCTACCTGAAGGATAAAGACAAAGATACCACAAACCAAAAAGTTAAACGAGGTTATGCAGTTAACAGAAGACCTTTTCATTTTTCTTTTGAAAATGTTTGTAAAAACACCTAAAAACAAAAAGACTTAAAAGTCTGTGGACATAACGAAATTCACAATGGACAGGTGTTGGACCTTTTCGAAAAATCTCAACCGCAGTTGAATGTATTTTGAAAATCCATCTCCTTTGGGGAATCAGAAAGCGTAAAGTTCATCTCTAGTTGATTATGTGACAGAAATACGAATTGCTAAAATGTATTATTCTTCGCGCTACAAATGAAACAACCCTTCCGCATCGCTAGAAGCGTGTACTCTCTTCATCAAGCCCCTTTAATTACGCATGTGCAGTTATGCTGACATCTATAAGAGAGATTTATGCAAATAACCAACTGGAAATTTTAAAGATTCCAGAAAGCTCTTTCAGGAAGTTGTAAACATTTTAAATTTTCAGATATTTGAATAATAAAAGCATCCGACACGATACAACGCATTCAGTTCTCATTGTTATGTTCAAACCATAAATTATTATCTAGGTATACATTGTTAATTAGGTAATGAGGCTCACTAATTAACTTTCCTCCAAAGGCTAATTACAACGTTATTTAAAGAATATCTAACGCCGCCTTTCTACAAATTGCGATGAGTGCAAATCTATTGGAAGGAACGCAATCGTCAGTCATACATTATGGATTAGTGCATCTCTTCCATCCTTCTCTTTATTATTCAGTATCTACAGGGAAAATAATCTACAGTCTTATATAATCTCTTTAAGGAGAAAAGGACAGACCACAGAGTTTATATAATCTTTGTCCGGGTTTGGAATGTCTAAAAGATCACATTTTTTTTTTAAGTTGATGTCAGAAGCAGAGGACCAAATGAAGGATCAGGATAATGTAGATGAACTCAGAATCCGAAAATAAATTTGTTGGGAAAATCGAAGCTCTCAAAATGATTCATTTAAAGCAATTAATACAACCAAGAAGGAAGATTCCGGAAGGACCTCTTCCTATTATGCGCTCTTCTTTGTCGGTAACCATGGCAACATTTAATTCGAGAACTGATATCAGATGTCCAATTAAGGAACCCGTATAATTATCTTAAAGCCGTTTCCAGGGTGCTGCTGGATAGAATAGACTAATGGACACAGCGATAACGCTTACATGAACTGAAGAGATTACGGACGACCTCGGACAACTGAAGATTCGAAGGCACTCAGCCAATCCAGAGAGAGTAACCGGTGGATTTATTGAATAGAAAGAGTAGAGCGAGCTGAATCAAAAGATGAATCACTCTGCATTCAGAACTGCTGTATTACCTGTTCTTAGGTGGATGATGTAGCCGTTTCTATGGTAACGTGGTTCTTAAATCCGAAATTTAGTTAACTCTCAGATGGAACGCGTTTCAAAGATGCTGAGTATTAAAGCAAGTAAAGAATAACGATTGCTGAAGTAATTTCAAAATAAAATAATGAGTGAATAGTTTACACATAAAGCTGAAGCTTTCCTCCAAGACCTCCGAATTTTACTTCAATCTTGAGCGTATCCTAAGCACATAATTTTCAGAGGGTCTTCATAGCATCGAATATACGATGTAAAACAGCAGAACTGACGTTTGAGAGTTTTGTTTTTTACCCAGGGGGCCCTCCTTTGTAAAAGAGCGTGTTTCACGGGGATCAAGCGTCCTCGTGAAGACGGAGGAAGTTCACAATTTGAAGCGGAGTAAAGGTGTTTGCGGAGGTGTTGTTATCTCCGGATCCTTTACAGCGCTGCTTGTTTATTGGTGAGAAGGGCAAGAGCGAGCAATTCCATCAGCTCATTAGTGATGGAACAGTACCGTTACTGGAGGCTGCATCGTTTCTCACAGTGTCCTCGGGAGACGTATTGCTAGCGGAGCTTGTCCTACGAAGGCTGCCTCTTACGATCCCTTGAGATAAGGCAGACGAGTAGGAAGTTGTACTTCGTGACACTTCTTGGAAGTAACATCAGCGAAGCATAAATACAGTATTAAGGTGGGAACAGCCCACGTTCCACTTACATGTTTCGATAAACTGCGGGGATTATTATCCTCATTTTATTACTGGAAACATATTATTGAGCGTTCCCAGATGTCGGTGAGTGGAACCTGACTTTTCTGCTTTTGTAGGCGGTAATTTTTCACACCTGCTTATTTTCATAATCCTCTTCTTCTTCATACGCTAGGTCTCTTTTATCTTAGAAAATATGTTTGTTATTTATTAATTGCCCCATCTTCTCCCATTTCCCGAGATCGACTAACTCGGCCACTTCGGAATTTTAAATTTATTTAAAATTTATTCCAAATTTAGACGAAATTCGAAATCTGTTAGTTCTAAACCATAACCTATACGAAAAGGAAACCACCTGAAATTTCAAATCTCTGTATTTTATTTGTTCTATTAAAAATACCCAAATTGTTGTTCAATCAATAGATTTTTTTTCCCTCTATTTTTATGCATATATTCCTCGCAAAATTTAGGCCAACATCTCCAGCCATTGAAGCAGATCATTCACATAGATTTGAGCAATTCATTTTAACCCGTACTGTCGATTCTTAGTTTCCGTTATCTTCTTATTGATTTTAGTGTTTATTTTTGTCTCCTAAGTGGATCACTGGATTTCCTGAAAATATATATGAGACGTGAAAGCGCACGAAGGTTTCTGAAAACATCCGCTGTTAACTTATTCCTGGTTACGTTCTTTGGTTGATAACTAACCTACCATACTAGATATAAATTTGTTTTTATAAAATACCCACGTAATCTATTGAAACGTTGAATTCAGAAAATAAAAGTGAGCTTTATGTTCTGTGCCAAGATTTCGCTTTTGGCCATGATATTATAACTGTATGATTATATTCCTTTTATAGTTAACCCAGTCAATGGGTTAACTGTTGTGCATACCTTGATTGAAATAAAATTAAGTGTTCCATGGTAGAGTGGATTTGAACAGAGTTATTGGAACCCATTTCAGCAATCATTAATCACATGGGCAAGTTTAAAGATAGCGTAAGGGTTGGCGATATGATTGATTTCTCCATCATATCCGAAAGAGTTTCAGTAAATGGAATTAGACGATAAAGGGATTTGTCACCCTTTTTAGGAAAGATTGATATGAGAAAATTTTCACACAGAAGAAAAACACCAGCGCAATGAGAGTGAAAAAAAAGGAATTGATGCTGAAACACAAGTTTGAAGAACAAGAGGGGGATCAATGCCATCACGACCAGGAGAGTCCTTGGCATCCGCATTGATCAGAATTCTTTTTAATGTGTTTCTGTCGGATGTCCAAAGGAATAACTGAATGGTATATATTCAGCGTTGCTGGAGGAGATAAGTTAAGGGAAATGTAAGATGTTAATAAGTCAACTTTAACTCACGATTTTATTGAACCAACAGGATGCAACGGAAGCAGAAGTGTGCATGGACCTGTGTTGCAACCAATTGCTTTGGGAAGAATGTAAGCCCAATTACCATTTGGATAAGAAGTTTCTTTTCAAACAACTATTGAGAGCTTTAGTGTAGGCTGAAAATGAAAAGGGAAATTTGAATGCATGTCAATTGAGACTTGCTTTATACTGTATCTTGAACAAAGAATAGCCTTAGTACGTTTATTGGAAAATAGTGGTTTAGATAAAGGGCTTTAGTTTCAGGATGGAATAAGGGATTTTTTCCAAAATTAGGTTTAAATCATTTTTTTGAACCAAGGAAAAGTTGGTCGGTGTATTATCGGTTTGATTGTTTTATAGGATGAAGACCCAACGGAGAAAAAACATTCAACCTCTTCAGAGACCTGCCACAGTTTAAAAAAATTCTTTCCATCTGGATGAGACTCGAGCCCAACTAAAGGTTTTCACATTGTGTGGAAGGACAATAATTGGTATCCATTGTGGTATCTGGAAATGTCTTGGGCAAAACTACAGCAAATACATTATATTTATTTAATGTAATTGGAAGTGGCAGACATTCAGAATAGATTCTTTAAGAAGACGCAAAAATTAGGGATATAAGTTAATTGTACTGTATTTCAAGCAATAAGAAGTGCTTGAATAAGTTAGTCTGTAAGAAATTGTACCAATAACAATAATAATCGAATTTATTAATATATACTTTCACATGTAACTCTCCTAATATTTGATATCACGTTGAGATAAGAGGCTTTACTCTGCTGATTAATACTTAAAAAAATACATGATTGACGTTTTGAGGACTATGCTCTCTCTACTTTGTCAGGATCACCTCATTTTATGACATGAAACTTCAATTAATTTATATGAAACATCACAAATTCCGACCCAGGTCTTTACGAATGATGTGGCTGATTTAACTGAAGAATAGTTAATCAAATTTGAATTATTAAACTTCCTAGTGATTGGTAATAAAATAAACATCGGTGAATATTAAGTGTATATCTGACATTTTCAGCTTCGCTTGCAGAATATTTGAGTTCATTTTCAGCAGTACTTAAGACCAGAAATAAGGATATTGGAGACTTCGAGCAATACACAGTTTGATTTATCCGCATAAATTATCGGAAGTAGTTGCCGTTATTTCCTGTTATTGATCACGTGGAACTAAACTCCACTTTCCCTCTCCGTTTATTAAATAGATGTTTTTTTTTATTCTCGAACAGCTGTTACTAAGCACAAGTAAGAGGGTGACGCTATTTATCAGTTGCCTAAATGGCCATTTCAGTGTTTGGAGTTAGCTCACGGCTAAGACAGCTGGGTTCAATCTCGCTTCTTCTTAAAACACTACTTAAAAACCTCTCACTGTCACTGTTGCACGTGGCTGCCTCGCTTCTATTGCTCGTACACTCTTTACTGTCGCTCCCAGATGTAATAAATCTTTCACACTTTCCTCTTTCTGTTTGAAATTGAACCGTGAGTTCAAGGGTCGTCGCTTGAATGGACGGGGAACGAATTAAAGTTCTGGCTATCGTTTATAACGAGACAGACACACAAAATACCGTTCCTTATGTCCCAAAGGTATCATTGGAGAAAGGTGAGACAAAAATTTCCAAGCACAAAGCATCTGATGTGGGTTAGAGTACGAAGAGCTTCAAAAGATTAAAAATGAAATATATAGAGCGATCGATATGAAGGCTAGAAATATGATTATGTTCACTCCACCAGTGTCACCCAGCCATTCACAAACAATGTTGGTACCTGTAGATTACTTTTAAATTTTAACTCCTCACTCAGCGATGCAAATATATGCTGAAATCAGCTTAAAAGACAGACTTCCTGTGGGTCTTCAGCAGCGCGCATTATATTACTGAAAGTACACGGATACTGGCAAATAAGAATATTTTATGCAAATCTTAGTCATTTTGCACAGAACAGTGAAATATCACAGAGATATAAATAATATTGAAAGAGGTAAAGGAGTTCTTTACAATTGATAGGCTACGCAACACAAGCTCAACTAATTCGATGAATCAGTAATCCAGTGCTAGAAGGATAGACAGTAGTCAACGGATTCTGAAACTACTCAACATTTAGATCTGAGTCTAGAGTGGGGCATTATATGAAAGTGGAAGATAAGTATTTGCAAGACCGCGTATTTGACAACAGACTCCAAACAGTCGGGCCTGTTGTAAAAACTGTCTGAAGTTGCCAAAGAATCACCCAAAGAGGTTCGGAAACACAAAGGAACAGTGGTAAGTGAGCATACTGTACGCAGACATATAAATAAAATTTTAGTGATAGAGGTAGGAAGTCTTTCTAATACAAAAACACAGTATAAGCATGAACAGAAACTAAATTATGAAAATTTAGAAAGACACGTTCTGTGTATACTTCGTCAGAGAAGTTTAAAACTAATCATTTTGACAATACTATTTGTATTATCTCACCGATGGAATTATCTAAAATCTAACCTTGTTCCGAATTACCTGGCTGTACAACTTTTTCCCCCACTTGCCATTCTAAAGTTAAAACTTTCCCAAATGCAATTTTTTGATGTCGTTGCAAAATCCGGTACCGAAAAAAAAAAGAGTTTTAACGTTGGTTTCATCTAAGTAATGTCCACTACCTTTTATAAGGATATTAACACATTGAAAACGAACCAGTTTTAAAAGCTCGTAGAAGTACAGATGGAAAGGAAATAAATAAGAAAACAACTCTGTAAAAACGGTGACAGGATTAATGGACAAAGGTATGCAGAAGGCAGAGTTAGAGAAGATGCATTGGACAGAGGAAAATGGAGATCGATATTCCAAGTGGGCTTGGTTCAGCGTAGTTAATAATAAATTCTAGTAAGATAAAGAAAAAGAAATATAAATATTCTATTAGGAGAATGTTTTATCTGGGTATTTTATGAATATGTTTTTCCTTTCAAAGTGCTAGAAAAAAGGAGTTCATCGGAGTCTGCAAGAGTGACATAAATATTGTTGTATAGGAGAAGTAATACCCCCCTTTCTAGACAGCCTCAAAGGAATTGTAGGCAAAGTAGAAGCGTTCAGTGAACCCGAATCGGTGTTCTACTCCGGGCAAAAGCAGTCCCAGGGAGTAGGGAGGGGTTATCGAAACAGAATAATACAAAACAAGCATTATAATTTTAAAACTATAATTTAAATTCTCTTCCTCCAGCGAAACGTCAGGATTTGGGCGTAAAGGCAATCAACACGTGCCCTTCCACAGCGTGCTTTTCAAGCTGTTTATGTTTACGTGTTCCCATGTATATTAATGATATCGTAAATTTAAAGCGTATTCAAAAATAAAAGAAAGAAAAGAAAACATAGAAAAACTGGTTCTAGCATAATTCCATCCCAGTACTGTTTCTACAAATATATTATAAAATCGGCAGCCATGTTTAGAAAAAATAACACTTTCTTTTTTTTCTTTTTATGCACAGACAATTTTTGTTGTTTAAACATCGCCAAAAAAATTATTCCAGAACAAGTGAACAGTGCCATTTTGAAACAAAAATGTTATTGGCACCATCTGTTGGCAAACAATTGAACTATTTATATTTTTCAACGAATTTTATTGATATTCTGTTAAAAAAAAATTAATCAATCAACTTCAGAGGCTTCTCTAGAATATTTAGCACTTAAAATGGTCTTTATGTATTAAGAGAAATTATTCTGGTTGGTTTAAACACTTGTTTAGAAAAATGTGAAGATGGTTTTATATTTAAATCATAAATACACGCGTTTAAAATTATTATCGTGTTGTCAGCGTTATAGAGAACAGAGCGTGTCCTGTCCCACCTTCCTTCCAGTTCTCGCAGGTGTTAATGAATAAAAATAATCTGACTCAGAATCTCAAGTTCTGTTGTTCATTTAGGATAATTTTCTGTTCACTTCAACCGATTCTGTACGTTTTTAATCTCAACGTACGCTTCTGCATGAACTAAAACGAACTTTCGTTGCTTGCTTCTATTAATAGACCATTATTTCTTTTGCATTTTCATTATTGTATTAATTATATTAATCCATTCATCACGCTAAAGTCCGCCTTCTCAGATGAATCATTTTAATTCAACAAACGTTTCTCTTATTGCGAAGGACAAACATGAAACTTGTACCTTGGATTTGTCATCCGTTTTTTTTTTATCTATTTCCTCTTCTGTACTGCATGTTATACAATCATTATTCACACGTTTCGTTTGAATTATTAGTACCCGATAAAGAATGATGTTTGCAACTTATAATTAAGCTTTATGGCGTGTAGCAAAGAATGGAGATTGCTAGCGAACAATATGGAAGCTTATTCTTCCCACATTAAATTAATGGATGTGTTTAGTTAGGTGCCTGAACGAACTCTTGTTCAATCTGCATAACATTGATTATCTTTGCTCCAGGAGAATTATGGAAAACAAGCGTAGAAAACTGTAATTATTAATTCACAGTTCGCTTGTTCTTCTGGATATGGGTGGGAGTGCTGTATACACTTTTTTTGTTTTTTCCTTAATGGGCTCTTGGTAGTTTGGCAATAACGGATACACATGAACACCGGGATGCACGTTTCAAATCAACAGCCATTGCTCGTTGTTACTATGGATACCGTTGACGTAACACAGAGCAAAGCCCGGGCACAGCTCCTATGTTTTATTAAGTTAAACTGTGTGCAGGTTTGGCAAATGTATTCTTAGATGAATACGGCTGGCATCCGTTTTCTTAACATATCTATTTTTCATGGCACCTCCCCTATTGCATCGGATTAGCTTTTTCGGAGCCGATAACACGAGAAATTCAAATTAAAACTGAATTTTAAACAGAGATTGGAACTGTTGTGCTCGTAATCAGTATCGCTAAATAGTTCCAGCCTCACTGCAAGGTCCCCGCTATGGATGAGAGAGAGAAGAGAAGAAAGACTTTCTCTGACGTCATTGGCAAATGCCCCAGAGTAATGCCGATGTCGAGATGAAGGAACGCGATTAAATATTTTATGTGTGTGTGTGTGTGTGTCGTAGGTCCGGGTCCTGGAAGAAAATTGGCCGCTGTACTTTTCGCTTTTATTTTTTTATATAATTTTTTTACTTCCGCTGGTGTGGTTCAATGCCTTGACGATTATCGAAAGTTTATTATGAGTTGGCTTCCGTTTCATTAAATGTGCCAGGAGAAAGGAATTATTGTTAATGAGGGAGTAGAGAAATTCAGATGGAGAATTTAAATTTTAAAAGAGAGATTATAAGATACTGCAAGTCCCTCGTTTCTAATTAAATTATTCGCTTGAAAGTTTATTAGAAAAAGATAACATTTCTTTCAGTACATTGAAGAAGTTCAACGGTTACTTAAACAATCTCACAGTACAAATGAAGAGCAGTTGGAAATTTCCCATTTTCATTATCAGATACATTTTCTTTCTCAGCAATCTTTCATATGTACAATAAAGTAGTCTTTTGAGAGAATCACGAGCTCCCTAGCACCTTTCTTTCACCATTCACATTATAAGCAGTTTCTTTTCTATATATTAGTACAAATAAAACATTAAGGTTGTCATAGACGATATGTTTTTAGATGAATGCAGAGCAAGGACTATAAACTTTTTATAAGCAGTTTATATTTGGCGGTTGCAACTCCAGGAACAAGCAAACGATCAGTTTCCACTCATGCAAGATGTTTATCTCGGTTATATAACTTTTCTCTCCAGTCATTCTTCTGCTTTAACAGTTCGCATAATTGTTTAATCAATAGATGTTCAGAACGACAATAGTAATTGATTTTAAACTGCAGAAGGAATGTTCGAGTATCTCTAACATGCTGGTTGAACAATGTAACATAGTTAATCAATAGCTGTGTTACCTTACTCCTATAGTAGACGATTGGAAAGTGATGGATACGTTGCTTCTGCAGCTTTTTATGTTTATTCAAGATATGATTCCAGCCGTGAAGAGTTAGTGAAAACACGGTTAGCTTTAGGATGCTGAATATCGAAGTAAATGGACTATTCTAAAACGTTTATTACACATTCCTCATAATAACTGAACGAACTTGGAACATTTCTTTCCCCTTCGATTTTTTGGAGAGCTTTATTAGCCACCGCGAACCGACTATTCCCGAATAAATTGGACTGTATATTTGTTTATTTGTAAGACTTTTTCAATGTTTCAGTTTTGTGGGTAGTGGTGCGATCTAAAGACCGGAATGATTGTTGCAAATATCCCGGTCTTGGACGATTGTTGCAAATATCCCGGTCTTGGACGATTGTTGCAAATATCCCGGTCTTGGATGATTGTTGCAATCATCCCAGTCTCGAGATAATTGTTGATATTTCCAACAATATACGGTCTATCTGATTACACACAGGGAGACCTAGAATAATTAAAATATGGCCTTTTTCATTGAATTTTCTTTTTTCTCTGCTTAACTATAAAGAGAATTAAGAAGTAGAGAAATCGCAAAACTCATCTGAGGATGCCCTTAGTATATAAACCGAATTTAATTCTTATTGTACAGATGTGGCTTGGTAGTCTAATATCCGGAAAAGCGTACAATAATTTCTATTCCATCCTTTTTTATACAACAATTTTTCTGGCCTCTTGTCTGGTATGCTGTTTCTGATTTTGCGGATTTTTTTTTCTTTCTATCAGCAGAAACGCCACTCACTGCAAGAAGTAATTTAAACCCGTTACTTCCTACAGGCGCCATAACTCAACTCCACCGGAAATCGATTCTGGTACTTTTCTCTGGTACTTTTGGTTCGTTTCCTTTCTTACTCTCTTCTTCTATTTATTTTGTAACTTTGCGTCTGTATTGGGTTGCAGGTAACACAAGTGAAGTCAGAAGACCCCACAAACAGCATTGCTACTTGGCGAACACGTACGAGGAACACACAGACGCATCCAAGGTGTACGTGTTAGCAGATAAACCTGTTAAAAGTAAAGCCATCTTTTCGGATGTTCATAATATTCACACTGGGAAGGTCTCTTTGCGACAAACAGTTCTCTTTTATGGCATATTTAATGCATTCCCATGTGTTAAATACACGAGTCCCTAAATTATATCATCTTAAGTTTAAATACTTCCGATTACCACAAACCCAATGCAGAACTTAAGTAAGGTCTGAACTAGGCTTAAGTTTATAATGTTCCTCTCAGTTTCGTCTGATTGTTTCATTGAGGCAAATATCTTGACAAGTACGCGTACTCTAGCAGTCACCTCCGTGAAGTAAGTTTGCTACACACATACACTTGAACCCTTAACCTAACTCCCATTTTTAACGGTGTTGACGTAAGCGATGTACCAAAGTCAGCACGGGTCTCATTAATCTTATACAGTTACAGGACTCTGACAAGGCTCTCTGCTTTGTGGCCAGAGGCGTTTCACCACAGCGTCATCTGTTGGTGAGGTATTAGTCGCTGAGTAAAAAAAAAAAAATCATCTATAATATTCAAACGAGGAAAGTCCATTATGCGATGCTTTGGAAACTCTGCACCTTGACGTATGAAATGTATTAAGAAACTCTTGGACGAGTCTTGTTAATATGACAATGGATTCTTGAGTTTTGTGTCCTCCAACAATTATCTCGCGAATCTCTCTAGGGTTTTTAAAGATGATTCTTACAGTTTCGATAGAAAACTTCAATAATGGAGTATTTTGCATTTCCTGTGTCTCCCCAGTGTTTCACTTTCCGTCTAATCCACTACAATATTTACGAAAGGAAATAGGAACTGCTCGTGTTTTATAGAAAAAAGATGGCTGCAAGTTTTTTTTAACACACGTCAAGAGTTTAATTACACGTGTAAACCCAACGGTCGAGCCGTTCATCTTCCGGTTTACGTACTGAGCTCGTTCTTGTTGGTACAGACATGCGCAGAGGTATAATTAGCATTTCCGACGTTTATTACTCAAAATAAGTGTATTAATGCATTCTATTTCCAGAAAGGAAATATTATTTATCGGGTTTAGTCATAAATAGCTTGTGTTCGCTGTTTGCAATTTCTCTTCTATCCCGTTGTTTATTTTTTAATGAGGAAAGTGACAGAGTTAAACAACGATATCGGGTTTTATCCTCTTCAAAGGGTATAGGAAACCTCATGATCGCCAATGAATAAATCCCTTGCAGAAGTCCAGATATTTTGGACTTCTGCAAGGGATTTATTCTTTTGATTAAATTATTATTTCGGGCTCGTTGGCCTTTTGGATGGTCGATACTTTAACCGGCTGGTGTTCTGAACTGGAATTTTGAATTAGTCAGCGTCTGAGGCGTTGGTGTTTTACTAGAAATGAACCTCAACTGTCCTTAGATGTTCCAAGGCCATTTTTCATTCACCTCTATCTGACTAGAAACTGTACAGAAAAGTCAGTGTGTCGTTAGGAATCACTTGGTATTAACTGGTGCAGCACTTGGAAACCACTGCAGGAGGGATCGAAGCACTTTGCAGACTGTCAGCCCATGGAACCTCTAGTTGTAGTGACGCTCTTCTCTTAAGGAAAAGTCCTTTCTATGTTTTGCAGCTGGATGAGCCAATGGATGTTTCTAATCAATTTTTCTTTCTTTATGTGAGACTTGAATGGTCTTACCGTAGAAGAAAATGCACTGTTTGCCTTCCTTTACACGTACAAGTGGTGAGGATATTTTTAACCTTATTAAGCCTTACTTTTCAAGAAAAACAAATTGATTAGGCTTGCTGCAAATGCTGTTTGTACTGGTAGCGTAAAATCAATGACGGAAAAATATGTAGGGTTGTTATCCGTATCATACATGTATCTAATGAATGAAGTAGAGGTCGGCCTTGGTTGAAATGCAAATATTTAATATTTTTACACTAAAATGTATGTTGTTAACGGAGGAATTTAATTTTTCGTTAAAAGCATGCATTTTAGAAACCGTAAAATATGTTTCATCGCAAAGAAAATCTAGATATTTTCTTTGCAATGAAATCGACGCACAATTAGTATGAGTTTTCTTTATGCATTGAATACCAACCTCGTTTTTCATTTCAAGGATTTCGCCTTAAGTAAGAATGTGTCTTGAAACTGCAAAAGCATTGGATAAAGTGTACAGCTATAGTTTTTCACTGAAGCGCACGTCGTCTCAGCAGTTAAGATGTTTGATGATGTCAAAATAGTTAACCCTGCCAGTTCCAAGTTTCTCCAGTCATGAAATGTAGTAAAACTAAATGTTTTAGTACCTTTCATGGCTTCCTCATAAAACAAACAGGATCTGGACAGCATCGTGAAAGTAATTACTAAATGGTATTATCTCAGATTGTTTCAAGTGACATTTACAGAATATTTTCCACAAATAGTCAAAGAAAAACAATTGAAAAACAATCCCTTCCAACAGTCTTGCATTTTGACGGCTAATCAACCAAGTTTGGTGGGAAAAAGAAAAGGCGATAGGTATTGCAACTGATTTTGGCCTGAAAACTACTTTCAAGAATAAATTCCTAATGAGCTGTTGTTGAGTTTTTGAAGCAGAACTACCTTTTTTAAATGCATTTGCGAGAAAGCACTTTCCACTTATGCAAAGTAAAGTCAAAAGACAATAATAATCTTAATGCAAGGCCAGATTTAAGATTAATATGACTTAATTGTTGATTGTTCCCTGCTTTCAATTCAAGATAAAACCTACATTTATCATGGAACACCTGTGGTCTTGTAGGAATAAAGAACGCAAATCTCAGGTTTCCCAGAATAGAATTCCATTCGGTTAAGTCTTAGGACCACTGTATACCTTGAAGCATTATTAGTTGTGGCTGATGAAAACTCTGGTGGAAGTTGGCGTGCAGAATTCTGCTGTCTCGTTTAATTGTGTAGGCTAGATATTGGTAATCTTTTGATATTGTTGTTCGTGCACATACTTAACCTTTTCTGCGGTTATATGTTTCGGTTTCCTTTAATGTTTTGTGTAGCACTGATGACACTTTTGGACATACTCAAGAATCTGGTGACCTCTACATGCGTTTAGCCTATCTCCACCCTCCTGATGGCTACCGAATGTTTTGTAAAGTTATATAAAAGAACACCTACCAGTTAAACTCTCGTGAGCCAAACAAAGCATAAACATAAGAAAACACGCCGGTGGCTGTGCTATCATGATATGGGGGACTTTTCATGGTCCTCATTGGGTCCCCTTGTACCCATTGAACACACTTTCACAGTCATATCCTACCTTGGCATTGTTTCGGACCCAGTTGAATCCTACATGATGACCTGGTATCAACATGGCAGTGGACTCTTTCAACAAGACAACCCCTGTGTCAGAAGGCTCGCATTGTGCAGGAATCACTTTTCGCGTATTTGCATATAGAAGTGGGTTCTCTACAGGCGAAAGGAAGAAGTTCGAAACTGCTCATCTATAACATTTTAAAGTAGAGGCGAATTATCAATGTCGTATTATTACTATTATACTCGCAGTAATTAGCTCATAAGATAATCCAGAAAAGAATTACCTTGACAAATAAAATTAAGTACCATTTTGATTTGACATATTCTGAATGATTAATTAAATTTATTTATTCCGTCATTTCCATTATAAATATCATACAGTCCTTCAAGAATTATTTAAATGCAAATAAAATGAATTTTTCTTAAAAATTTCAGTATTTCTGATGACCACTTTGGAATAAATGCCAAATTCAGTCCACTGTATACAACTTCTAAATGTATGATCTTAAAAATTGAAATCGTCTTACCAAAAAATTTATTACTTGCCAATCCAGACTGAAGATTCGTGTCCTCGTCCGATGCTGGGAAATTTCTCAAGGGTACCTTACGACTCTCGCTCGCAATTAAACCAACAAGAATAAATAAATTTAGGTTAAAAATATATACGCAATAAACTTGAAAACCACTCGTCGTAAACCTGTAATAAAATATCCTTGTAAAGGCTATAAACATTAAGTTTCTTGTATTTTTATTTAATTTCCGAGATTTCTCTGAAACTTCGACTTCAAATTACAGGAAACCGACACAGATACTTTACGTCTATTGCAGACTTTGACGTGTGCGACAGAAGAGTGTATTCGTATATGGAACTTCTTCAATAAAAATAATATTTCTTCTAGTTAAATTTTGACGTAAACCGTTTTCTTGAAATAGAGCAAACTTCTACATCATCTAAGCTATGCTAGCGTATAAAAAAAAAGCCTAAACAATTTATAGAGGCATTAAAAGATTGTTTTATATCATCTTAATTCTCTTTGTCACCAATTAAGATTCTGGGACAATTGCCGAATTAAGACTAATTGTCAAACATAAAGGAAGTCTTTTATTTGCAAGATTCATGAAGGAAATATTTTTGGGAGAGTAACCCTTCTGTCATCAAAATATTATTAGTTACAAACCCAAAATAGGTGCAAACTCCATGCCTAACTTCAATAAACAGCAATTTGTCTGGAAATTAGTTTTGTTTTCACTGCCTGTTGGCAAATGGCTGGGTTATGAGTAGTTACCATGTCCAGATGCCGTGATCTAGATAACACCACTCGTAGTGTATACTGCTAAACTCTCGGGATAAAAATAGCACAGTTACAGGATGTCTTACTTGACTAAAGAAAATTTCTCGCTTCTGGTTGTGAAGAACTGTCATTTTAAATCGCTGATGTTTAGCTTTTAGTGTTACTCGCCGCAACTTAAAATATAAATTATTTAAATTAATTTTGGGGGGGGGGGAGGGAGTCTTTATAGTATGTTTAATGAAATGACAAGGTTGGATAGCTCTTTTATTTTGCAAAAAGGCAGTTAAGGCCGTGGAAAATCTGTAAATTGCGTACATCCTTTGGTTTGTTTGCTTTTTTTCGGGATGAAAAACACGAGTTTCTGGAAAAGGAGGAAAAATACAACTTTCGCTTGAAATATAATATGACTGAAGTGTGAAAAAAAACCCATAAAAGTTACTTCTGGCGAGACGAGACGAGACTCGAACTAGGCCTTGTATAGTCGCTGTGACAAGGTTCGATTTTCATCGAACTTCGAAACTCAAATGAAGTTCAAAACCGCCTGATATTTAATAAACCGTGGAGAGCGATATTCTGTCTCAGTTAAACAAACATTAATGTCTGAAGTTGTCTGTGGATGATGCATTCTCCCTTCCTTTAAGCTCAAAGGCTACTCTTCACCGCATTTCAATAATTGAACAGTTTCGAACAATGTGCGAATCTCAGTCCAGTGGGCAGAATTAATTGGTGAACCCATGCCATATCTCTTGTCGCTTTCCAGACTTTCCATAGGGATGCAGTTAAAAGGATCTTCTTGACAAGCACCGGCATACATACTTTATCTGTCTAGTGCATCTCGAATTCAGCATGTCGTGTTCAATTGTCTCTTTAAGACTAAATATAGCGCACGTCTCTTACACTGATAAAAGACACGCGTATTATTTTTAGAAGGTCATACGAAAGCGTGTCAATAGCTACATATGCCATTAACGGTTGAAAGCTCTTAAGAATCCCAGATCCGAACATCACGACAGGATGTCAGGAGAGGAACAGCTGTAAGATGCTGTTTATCATGAACTACAGGGACAGAATGGAAAATAACTCTCATAGCTGATGGTTGGTGCGGTATTGATTGTTTACGTAATATAAACATTCAGATGTCTTCGTTTTACAGCATGAAAATATGATAAAATTCCATCTCGAAAATATATTCCTTTTTTCCTTTAAATTTTGATTTTTTTCTAATGCATTTCTCTTTTCAATTCCATTCATGCCAAAGTAATCATCAGCATGCCGAAGAATCTCCTGGCTCTTTCATTTTAACTCATTTAATAAAAGGTTATAGACAAAGTATGCTAATTTCGAATGGGTGGTACACTTAAGAATATATTTAAATGATAAACAAGAATACCACCCTCAGTAATGTCCAACAAATCCACACGTTTTATTGACTTCTCTCTTGACTTGAAGATTCATTATTTTAAGGTTTCTTTCAACATTCTCAGAATATTAGTTGAATATGCGGTAAAATAAGAGGAAAGATTTTCATCCCAACGTGTTTCGCCGGGTTGATTTTATCCACACATATAGATCTTAAAGGATCTACTTCCAGTCTGTTTAATCTCTGAAAATAAATGACTTTCTTCTTACTAATTATTCTGAAGACACTCAATGTCTGCTTTTATTTGTATGATGGAACACAGTAAGTGTAATTTTCAATGCTGTTTTGCTTTTTCTGTCTGCTTGAGTGACAACGGATTTCTTCGTGCTGCGACAGATCATATTCGTTAAAGCGTGTTCGTCTGGCCCGAAGCCAACGTTCCGGTTCATCCCGAAGGCGTTCGGAGTCAAGGTTGGCAACAGTTGGGACGACACACTTTCATAAACAACGTTCTTCAGGCATCCGGACGGATGCCTGGACATAATGTGCATAGTGTTAGGGTCAGGCGCCACCTGTGGTTTCCCACATCTGCGCCATACGTACACTGTGAAGAAATACAGTACTACTGTAGATGCCAGAAAAGTGTTGGATGTGTAGTATTGTGTTGGGTTCTGTTGTTTGTCCTGGCATTTGGCCGCAGAGCCCCTGGTGGAACCCCACGTTGCCCGCACACACCACTAGGAGGCAGCCAGGCTGCCCATAATTCTCTGGCTAGTCTCCGTCAGGGTCGCCTCAGCTTCCTGAGCGGAGACCAAGTTAAAAATAAAAAAAAAAAATAAAAAAACAATACCAATACAAATAATAATAAAATAAATAAATTAAAAAAAAAAACGATTAGATAGAGTGAAGTAGTACAGGGTGTACAGAAGAAGAGGGGGAATGAAAGCATGAGTAAGGGGATATCTCCAACCAATCAGTGGACACTCAGTCCATCAGGCGAAGGCGAAGAAAGGGGAAGGAATGGGGTCGAAAGTGACTGCACAAGGGATTTGTTTGTTTGTTTGTTTGGGAATTTTTTTGGCGCATGTGGGCGTCTATGGACATAATGCGCCATACATAGGTCTGCACAAGGGAGTACAGATAGGATCGCCATTTGGCGCCTCTGTCATTGAGATCGGGTGGTGTCCAATCCAGTGGTTTAATTCAATCCAATGGTAGCTTTCAAACTCCAATCGTCGGATAGTTGTCCGTTTGATGGTGTGACGGTCAAGTTCATGACTGTCTAGTCTGGATGAAAGTCCATCATGGTCTCAAACCGTCTGTTGTCTTCCTTGGGACCGTTGTGGTGCTGGTAGAGGAACTGTAGATAAGGATTTCCTTCGGCTGAAGAGTTCTTGTGCGAAAAGCGTAAAAGCTGTATATTCCTTCCTACTATCAAGCAGGTGTGTTTCTTGATCTTTGGGTATGTAGGTCAAGGAAGTGATGAAGGTGCAGCGGAGATCCTCATACGGGGGGAGGCAGTCGTACATAAGGTGCGACCAATTCTCAGTCCCACCACAGGTCCAAGTGGGATCATCGATGATTCCCAGGGCCGTCAGTTTGCCTTTTAATGATCCATGGCCAGTTAACAGGTATGTAGCGTAAAGGCCAGGTGAAAATCAGGGGGAAGCCTGGGGAACACCCTGTTAATGTTAAGGGAGGAACTTTCTAGTGATTTCGCCTTTGTTGGAAGTAGTCCATCTCGCTTGCCACGCCTGCTGCAGATGTGTGAGGAGACGCTTCTTTTCTGCTGTTCTGTCGTTTACGGGGTCTGTTGTGAAGTCGAGGATGGTCTTGGAATTTGCTTTGGAAGAGTAGTCCACAGCGGACCACCTCCAGGTCCAGTGGCATGGCGCCTGCCAGGATTTTCAGAGCATGGGTACTGACAGTGCAGCAGGCACGGGTAGTAGCGAGCAGGATGTTTCTTTGCAGAGTCGAGGATTCTTCTACCACTGACAGTGATTGCTTTCGGGTATCGGATGCTTGCTGCGTACGTTATAATCGGGGTAAATACCACTTTATAGAATAAGGACAGAGTGTGCCTATTGAGTCCCCAGTCCCATCTGGAAACCCTGGTGACAAGGGCGGTGTAATTTCGCATCTTTCTTCTTAGGTATTTAAGATGTGGCTGGAAATTTAGTTTGCTGTCAAAGATAACTCCTAGATACTTAAGTTGAATGGAGAATTTTATGGTCCTGTTGTCGATTTTTATCTGTGGCTGTCTGGCTTCATTGAGACTTCCTTTGAGAAGAATAGAATCTGTTTTGGTGGCAGAGATGGTGAGATTATGGTATTTAGCCCAGTTCTGTAGCTTCTGTAGTGCATTATTCGCAAAAGTCTCCAGTCGTGCCCTAGAATCGCCAGTAGCGGTGATAATAAGATCATCTGCATAGGCCTGAGAGGTGACTTTTCCCAGGTTCATGCCATGGAATTCATCAAGGAAAAGATTCCACAAGAATGGGCCCAGAACCGAGCCCTGTGGGCATCCTCTGTAGACCTGTCTGGTGATTTTCATATATGGAGCATTGACAGTGATTGACCTGTTGGAAAGGTAGCTTTTGATTGAGTTATATAGGTTTACCGGAAGCTTCGATTGGCACAGTCTGCCTAGGACGCTCGGCCACCAAAGTGAGTCTAACGCCCAGCAAGGTCGACAGTGATGAACGGATGCCTGGACATGGCCATCAGATCGGAAAGCAATGTACCATCATTCATCACTCCATAACATAGGGACTTCATGGGTAGCGCGGTTGGTAGAATCGCCGTCCTTCCCACATCCGGTGAAAAAGACCTGAGTTCGAATCCCGTAGATGCAGTAAGGAATTTTTATGGGCCTGTGACTTCTCTGTGCTTCCAATTGGCAGTATTCGATAATTACTGACGAGATCTACATGCCACGTCTCTTCTATAGATGATCTTCTCTTAAAGTGGGTTCCCACTTAACGGAAGGTTGCCCATATACACATCTTTGGTGGTTTATTACAGATTACTGAAATTCCAGTAGACTGTTCATTCCGTAATCTTGATGATCTCTTAGACTCATACTTAAAAATTCCATGAATGTCAAGAGAAATTCAAATTCGTTCCATCTCTTTAAGTTTTATCCAAGGCTTTCCAGGTTCGTTAGACGCTAACAAAAGGTGAACTCTCAGTTTGCTTCAATTATATCATAGCTGGTTAATAGCCTTTTTTAAAATGTCTCTTAACGGTGTTTTGTTAAGAGTGCTCAGAGAATCCATTAACTTGTTTGCATGTGGTATACTGCATTCCTTGTCCACTGTTTCTCGCTAGTGTGTCCCTGCTTTCAGCTAGTGGAGATTAAATTAAATATTTAAACACCACACGTAATGGACTTTTTCTTCTTTGGAAACATTCTTACTGTCGCCGGTAAAAATCTAAAATTCCAGTCTTCCCTAGCTTAAATAAAATATCTTTCCTAGAAGAAAATTAGAACAAATAGTATGAAATTAGAGCAGGGCAGAATACTAAAAACAGTGAGTCTAGTTCAAAGACGGAAATCAATGCCTTGGATTGGAGTGATAATTGAATCAAATGAGTTAAGAAAGAAATCGGCTTAGAAAAGGAAACTAATCTTTTGGTTTCAATTAAACAGTTGATTTATCCGAAGGAATTACCCTTCCTTCTGTTTCCAAAGAGAATATTCTCCACAAGAATGCCGCTTTTATTCACTTTTATACTTAGAACGATCCCTAATTAAACACACCTTATCTTTTCTTGTTGTTATGAGCCGCAGAACAGAAACATTATTAGTGAAATTTGGCGTTTTAAAGTAGGAGTGAAAATGAACCAAGCAAGAAACATGCCGGAACACAGCTCTCTTTTAAGTTCTCAATAGTTTTTCACAATTTTACCATCTTAAATATAAAGAATCATGAGTGGCATCTCGAGGACACGTCTGTGGTGGTCACGGGTGTTACCATACGCAGGTAAAAGCGAAGTTAGATGGGTGATGTCGTTCTAAATTTTAGTGTAGCGAGGATTGCCTCTCTGCATTTCTTGCTGTTTACCACTTCTTGAAGGTCACTGTTGATCACTCGGAGTGAGGGCAGCATTTGCTTAGGGAAGAATTTAGCGATGAGTGATAGTCGGTTATAGTTTGCTAATAGCTGTGCTGAAGCAAGAGCAGTAATCCCAGAAATTTGGCTCTGTTATTTTACCCGTGGCCATCTTGATTGTGAATCTCATCCTTCTTTCTCCGATGTAGGATCGCAACTTGTGCAGTTGAAGGGATCTGATAACTGAGTTCCTTTGAGAGCTGGGAGAAGCCGAAGTTTGCCATGACCCATTTTAATAGCCAGAATTCCGCAGAAAGGATTCCTTCTAAGGTTGGATTTGGTAGCCGAGGCTCGTATCTCTGAAGCGTATAGAACGACCGAGTACACATTGGAAACAATATATCTTTTTAGCAGATGTGGAGCAACTGTTGCTTAGCAATCCAGAGTAGAGAACTCAGCCTTGAATGTATGAGCAGGCTCCAGCGTTGGCGACTCTCCCCTTTTGCGAGAAAATGATTTGTGCCGATTTCAGAGGATGATTTGGAAGTTGAAGGCGTTGACGTAGTCAGCTGTGTTCTGTTGATTTGATGAGTGGTGTCGGATGGTGATATCCTAGAAAGGATCTTGACATCGTCAACATATGTGATCCAATTTCACTTATTGGCCGCAAACGGCACCACGATTGTCTAAGAGAACGCCGGAGAGGCTCCCGCCTTGAGGCACACGGACAATTATATCACGCATAATGATATGGTCTTTGTTTCAACCTTTATGACGAGGTCCTCTTGGATACGAGAGATTCTAGGAACCAGAGATCTATCGCCGTAATTGAAGTAGCTATCTAAGAGGTTTAGTTTGAGATGTATAGTTGGGATAAATTGCCGAATGGATATCAAGATATAACTGACGGATCCTGTCTTTCTGTTCTGAGATGTGCAGCGGCATTTTTGCAAGAATAGTTATAGTTGACCTTCCTGCGATCCCGTAGTGCAGTTGCTAAGGGATGTCTCAGAGAATTTGATGTGTGACAGACTGTAGCAGTACTTTCTCCAGCAGTTTTAGCAATATAGAGGGGAAAGCAATGGGCCTGTGTGGGAAAGTGATTGTTAGTTCTTAGGAAGGGGCCGGACGGATTTATGGACTTTTTAACACTGTGGTTGAGTTAATCGGTCTCGGCGACAACTGGGCTGTTTTACGCCCCAAAAATTGGAAAAGGGTCCAGAGCATACACACAACTCATACACATCTAATGACCATAATTACCTTGGGCAAAATTTAAAATCCAGTCTAGAAAACGGATTTAAATCCCTAGTATCTTTGAAAATTCTGCTTTTCAACACTTTTAGTGAAATGGCAAAAGTAACTTAGACCGAATAGAAAATTGCGTGAAGAAGTTCGTAACTATAGCAAGAGTGGAAAAATGACTGCTTAAATATCTCTCTCTTTCTCTCTTATACTTCCCTGAAAGTGAACTAGCTCACTAGACCAACCTAACCAGCGCAGTTGTTTTAGATCAATTAAACAACTCAGTTTAATATCCACACGGACGTTTCATACGCCAACTTATATGCATCTCGCCCTCCCCGCATCATCATTTTGAGGGCCTCAGACTATTTCAGAGAGGGGATTTTGCGGCATTCCTATCACTAAATGGGAGAGCTTAGAACGCTCAGTTTGTTTGAGCGCAGGTTCACGGTGACAGAGTAGGAAACTATTAATCGCAGCTGAGTAACATCCCTTCTCCTCCTCTGCGTTTACAGATCAGCAATAAAACATCGTGTAAAAACTTTACGATAGGTTGCCACGCCAGAAGGGATTAATTGTGCGCTATTAGAGGGAGATTACATTCCCCCCCAGCCTGCTCCAGCTGCGTCATAAATGCAGACATCGCAGGACCAGGTAATGATTTAAACATTTGTTTTTCCATCATTAACAAGAGCTAATACCATCCTTCTATCGGAGAGATGGAGAGAGAGGGAGAGAAATGCTAACGACGTCTGCCATTTCAGGACATGTGCCAACACTTAGGCTAAGTAGTTCTGATTTATGTCTTCGCCTTCCCAACTACCACACTTCGTTTCTGGTAGCAGTAGCCAGCGGACTTCATAAAAGTGTTTCCGCTTCCGTCCCTAAGAGACCCTTCATTAAACCAGTCTTCTAATAAACGCCCTCTTCAGCCCGTGCAAGAGATACGTTTTCCAAGCCTCTTCGAAAGTAAAGCTCTCCTTGTCTATCCCTACTGCTGCATTTATAACAGTCTTTATCGCCCTCTAGTGGCATACTTAGAAATCACTGTAAGAAGGTATCGATCACGAGTGTCGAACTGCACTGATCTTGGAGTTTCTTTTTTTGGAACTTTTCTAAGATGGAAAAGAAAGCAGCGTGTCTGGCGAGGAGAAGACATCCCCCAATGTAGAGTATGGAAACCCAGATGGCCTTACAAAAATCGGTTATAAAGATAATAATTAGTTTAGTACGAAGAGAAGCCTGTATTTAAACATCATTTCTGTCTGCCCAGAGGGAAAGGGTGTTGACAATCACTATAGTCCTCTTAGAATGTACCCTAATTTGTTAATCGATTGGATAATTAAGTCTTTCCGCCCAACAAACTACGTTACTCTTTCATGTGCCCTTACGGGTAGTTAGTGGATAACGTAGCTGCGCTCTCGCAACGTGTGGAAAGAGACTGGACCCGATTCCAACACAAGACAAAGTTGAGAATTAATTCTCGTTATCGATTTAGTTCGTCTCAGGTAGGTTTGGTTTTTGGCAACTGCGGTTTTTTTTTCTGTTTTTAACATTAGAAAGCAGGAAAACTGACTATATACTAGCGCCTCGTAGCCTTGGCTAAAATTTCTGTACTTCTCTGTGGTTAGAGCTGAGATGTTCTTGAAATCTCACTGGTGATCCTCGTACCAGGCGTGGAAAGTTGGATCCGGGCTTATTTGGCCGTAGGCTATGTCACATTTATGTGCTTAATTCTTTTGAGTAATCTGCTACTGGTCTGTCCGTTATATTGTTTTCTGCAATCTTTGTATTGTAAATTGTATATCGAGTTTTTTATGCGAAAACATCCATGGTGGCACCTACTACATTTTCGGACTGAACCAAAACCAATTGGTAACGAAACTTTCTTACGGAAATGACGCAAATGATGTCACTTCCTAAATGGTGCTAACGATGCTAACTCAGTCACTAACATTGATTCAGTGGGCGTGAGAATAAAACGCTACATCGTTCATAACTTCGGTGGCTCTTAGATTAAACCATTTAAAATTTTAAACGGTTTTGATTCATGAACTCAACAATAAGACAATCACTGCTTGCAGTAGTTTTTGGTTATAACGTCATACTATTCTACAAATGGATTTCGCTAACTATTAAATTGTAAAAATACCAAATCTAATTTCAATTAACAACCTATAAGAGTATTTCGAAGATGTCTAAAACTCCAGCTAAGCGAAATCGAGAGAAGTATGCAAGAATAACAGCTTCAAGCCACAGAAGAAGAATCCCATGTTGACAAAAGAACGATTTAAAAAACAGAGAACGATAAAAAAAAATTGCAGAGTTCAATAAAATCTGCTTCTCAAAATTTCGATCAACATCAACCTTCTATATCGACTTCTCGTCAAGAAGCGGGACCTCAACATTATATTGAAAACGATCCAGAAGATTTGAGTTCAAGTGAATCACCTGAGGATTTTCGATTGATTCCTGAACCGGCTAGACAGAGTATACTGCAACAGCCAGCTTCGATTGCATCATCCAAAAAGAAACAAAATCATATTTCAGCTCAATCGCCTGTTGTAGACCCTCCACAGGTTTCAACAGCAGCCGAGCATGAAATCATTTACAAGAACATCGAACATGACCGTAACTCCTATAAAGAACTCCATTGGGTGGCAGCAATTACAGTGTACTAATGCGGAATTTAATTAAAGACATAACTACTGTCAAGAGTAAAGGAAAGGCTTTTGATTTCGTAAGGGTGACTACAATGGTCTCACACAGTTTGTAAATTCTATGCAGTGGGACCAACTGATGATGTTGCCAACAGCAAATTCTAAATGGGAAGTAATCAAAGCTGCTACTAGGCTTTTCATACCAACGATTAAATACCGCTCAAGGCTTAGACCTAAATGAATGTCAGATGAATTATTGAGACACGTGGCAGAGAAGAAAACTGAAGAAGGAATGCGTATAAATTATCATGTGCTACAGAAGACTATGGTAGATATAAATTCGTCTGTAATCAATTCACAAATAAGGTTAAGAAAACTAAGGCGGATTATGAGAAGACTCAGGCAAAGAATGCGAAAAAGAAAATGCTTATATTAAAGTAGAAAGAAAGGGTTGAATCACATTGGGCCATTTGGTGTCTATGGGTTAACTGTTGATGACCCTGCTCTGGTTGCAGACAAACTGAATAGGTATTTTGCATCTACATTTACACACGAGGAATTCTTTATAGAAGAGGATGCCAGAAGTTTATCAAACTCTAACGAGCAACTAAATGACTTTACGATAACTGAAGGGAAAGTGGAGGAGAAATTGTTGAAGAGGGACATAAAAATATCGCCTGGGGTGGATGTAATTATCCAGTTATGTTAAAAAAAGCAGCAAATGAGGTAAGCAAATCCTAAGCCATAATTATGAGGGCATTCTTGAATTCAGGAGAGGTCTCTATGGACTGGAGATGTGAAACTCTATCCCAAAATTATAAAGGGGAGGGGGGGAACAAAAGCGACATGAATAATTGCAGACCTGTTAGCTTGACGTCTGTTCCAGGAAAAATAATGGAATCAATGATTAAAGAAATAATGCAAGATCATCTTGACATGCATGCAAATCCATGCATGCATGCATGGATTTGTTAAAGGGCGGTCTTGTCTAACCAATCTGATAGGTTATTATGATGCAGTGACCAAGGAACCGGATGCAAAAAAATAATTTTGACATCGTATTCTTGGATTTAAGCAAAGATTTTAATACTGTTGCACATAAAAGACTGCTGTACAAACTGGAACAATATGGCATTAAGGACAAGCTCCTGCTGTGAATAAAGGGATGATTAAGTGAAAGAAGACAGAAAGCAGTTATCAATGGGCACTGTTCTTCGTGGACTAATGTAAATAATGAAGTTCCCCAAAGGTCCAGTCGTGGGCTCATTGTTGTTTTCAATATCTATCAATGATGAAAGTATATCAGACTTGACGTTTAAGTTTGCAGAAGGTACAAATCTTGGCAGGGTGGTTAACGACAGTCATCAGGGTAAGCTACTACAACAAGATGTAGGAAAATTGAGTAAGTGGTCTGAGAAATGGCAATGGGTTGGAATATTTGGCTGATTTAATTTGAATTAGAACCCTATTGCAATTCACAGAAAAATCTAGATTGTAGGGTGTGCAAAGCGGTTGTTAGCAGAACATTAAAGACAACCATTTTTTAAATAAAAATTTACAACTTTTAATGAACATTATATACAACATTTACATAAAAAAAAAATTACATATATACATGCATACCAATTTCCAATATTTGAACCATATTACAGTACATTACACTACCTCTCTCTCATCAACTATTCTCAATTTACAAATTGAGAATAGTTGATTCTGATACTGATATTAACATCAGTTTGTATCAGTTGTATCATACTTGTTATGGATCCTTGATGACTACTCAATCATTCTCTTACATTACTAATTTTTATCACTTACATCAGTAAAACTCATTTCAACTCTTTTTGTATATTTGTTTCTAGCCTTTAATTACTCCCTAATTATCATCTTAGTCATCCCCTTTACTCATGAGGTTTCTCTATTAATAAAATTTCTTTCTCTTTACACCTCATCTGGTATGTTATCTTGTGTTAGCACCTGGCCTAATTTAATGATATAAGTTAACATATTGCTGGTCACCTCCAAAACACTCCGTTTCGTGTTCACACCTTCACTGCTAAATATATCGAAATTACCCAAATATCAGCCACCTTGACGCCGTTTTCTTTTGACGCATACACTGGACGTCCAATAATTTCCTGTTTACTTTCTAACGGTGGCTTAGCTCAAAAGAGACGCTTAGTAATCCCATTTCACGGACCTATTATTCTTGCCCTCAGCAACTCTTTCACACCTGTTCTGAAGTGGCACCCCTTCTCTAATGCTGACCGCTGTCTCTGTTTCCTCTCTATACTACTCGAAATTACTTATTTCCATTTAGCCGCTATTTAACACATAAGTATATAACTTTCCCAACCCCAAATCCAGTGTTTCTTCAAACTTTAACCTTATTTACATTCAAACTAAATATCCAATCTTAATACTTATTATCTTTAACTTAATACGCCCTTTCCATCGCCCTTCCTGGATTTATTTTAGCAAAACAAATATTTATATTTTATTTGTAAGATCTATATCTTACAGCAGATGAAGTTTAACATTAACAAATGCAAGGTACTGCATATGGGTAGCACCCCAGAGTAACTCATCAACTATGTAGTAAATAAATTTTATGTTTATACTCTGGGCCGAACAAACGGTCAGAGGAGTTCACAAGATAGACAGAATACAAGAAACAGTACCATA
Organism: Mastigoproctus giganteus; assembly: GCF_048544385.1. NCBI lineage: Eukaryota > Metazoa > Arthropoda > Arachnida > Uropygi > Thelyphonidae > Mastigoproctus > Mastigoproctus giganteus. The sequence goes on along the minus strand of NC_143586.1, from coordinate 90,418,250 downwards.
TTTAGTAGTCACGGGTTTGAACCCCGGTCACTCAAGGCACGTGTACTTATACACCCGCTCGCCTGACCACTAGGCTACACTCGGGTCGTGGAGAATGAAAGAGAACTGTGCAATCAGACATGAAATTCTCCGAACAGTACAGGCATGCTACCCGGACAGTTCATGGGGTTTTTCAATGCTGTACTGAAACTTTGCCTAGCAGGGATAAGGAGATGATTATCCCTTTGTATCAGGCCGTAGTTAAGCAGCATCTTGTGTACTGTATACAAGTCTGGAGGCGTCACTTTACGAATAACGTAGATCTGCTGGAACGGGTGCAGAGAAGGCTTTCTAGGCTTTTACTTAGAAAGACTTCAGTTCTGAAAATTGTAGCTTCTCGAGACTAGGCACCTGTCTTTGTGGAAGTGGATGGGTTGAATAAATTCAAAGAAGCACTAGACACATTCTGGAGGGTACGGATGTGTGAACTGTGTAGGTTTTTTTTTTTTTTTGGAGTCTATAAGCTCCAAGAATGAAAGCCTCGGGTGCCAAGCGATCTTCCCTACGACTTCTACGGCGATTATATTAAAGAGAAGTTTTACCCTTTGAGTTCAGACGTTTTTTCTTCCGTTATTCAAATATATAATGAGTTTTCTTTCTGAAAGTATAAGGAAGAAGTTTCCAGAAAGGAAAGTAACTTTTCTTAATTTTTCTGTGTACTAACCTTCTATTTTATTCGCTTGGTCACTTGGTGGCACTACTCCTGCCTCCCCGTGACGGGGCTGGACCTGAGTGAAAGACACCACCCAGGACTAAAAGTTTAAAATGGACCAAAAAAACTAACAACACAAGATTGGAGAAAGTTAACTCCAATAAATCTGATTACTTACAACTGAACATGTCTCAGGCTAAGAGAATAAAAATCAACAGCTCTCAGCATACTGTTCGTTTCTTTTTGGTGATACATCCGTTATCAACACAACCCACTGGGAAATTGTCCCCATTCTTAGTCCAGAAGACTATAGAGTCCATGGTTGGATCACCAAAAATGATAAAACGATTACAATCAGGTGATCTCTTAGTAGAAACCTCACTAAGTCATCAATCTGAGAAATTGCTAAAAACAAAGACTTTTGCAGGACTTCCAGTTGAAACTACACCACATGATTCTCTGAATACATCGAAAGGTATTATTACCGAATAGGACCTTTTGACTGTTTCAGAGGAAGAGTTACTGCGCGAGCTAACAGAACAACAACAAGTGATACATGTTAGGAGGATAATGATGAAGAAAGATGGCATTCTCACTCCAACCCGATCAGTTATTCTCACCTTTAACAATCCTTCTCTTCCCCACTCAGTTAAAGCAGGATATTTAAATTGCAAAATCCGACCATATATACCGAATCCAATAAGGTGTTACAACTGTCAGCAATACGAACACTCTCAGGCGACATGTCGCAGTGATCCCATCTGTCCACTCTGCGGATCGAAAGAACACAATCAAGCAAACTGCACCTATACACCACTCTGTCCAAACTGTCACGGTAATCATCCTGCTTTTTCGAAGACATGCGAAATGTGGGAAAACAAATACAAAAATACAAAGTAGAAAATAAAGTGTCTTATCAGGAATCAAGAAAACAGATGCAACCAAACCTTCACGTTCCTATGCTTCAGCAGTGAAACGACAACAAACTATAGCCACTCAAACGGAGGTGGTAAATCACCTCCTGAATCAAATTATAGAGTGGAGTAAAGTAATATTAATGACAAAAACAGCTTCACAAGGAACATCCAGTGCTAAAGAGCATGATACTTCAGTGCCTGGAAAGCAGAAATCAGAAGTAACATATTCAAAAACAAAGCAAACATCATCTAGTAAACTGTGTGAACAGAAACAAACAAACAGACGAAATGGATACTGATGAGCAGAGAGAGAACATACTAGAACTACACCCTACAGAAGATATTGATACACCTCGTCCTAATTTTCCGAAGAAAGACAGACCCAAATATGATAAACGGAAAAACTCAAAAGCGCAGTCAGATTCAACAAATAGTTTTGAGACCTAAATAATGCAGTATATTATTATACAATGGAACTGTCGTAGTTTGCGTGGAAAATTGTATGAAATAAAAGATATTATTCAGCAGTATAAACCGGCCTGCATTTGCCTTCAGGAGACCCGTCTAACACCTCAATCTTCACTCACATTTCAAAACTATACACTTTTCCGGAGAGACAGAAATGATAACAGAATTGCCAAGGGAGGAGTGGCCATTCTGGTGAATACTAATATACCAGCTAAGCAAACAACATTAAAAACTAACTTAGTAGCAGTGAGAATAGTCATGGAATTTTTATCACAATCTCATCCATTTATCTTCCACAAATATTCCTCTCTCCAGATCGGAATTAAACGATCTTACTATGCAGCTTCAACCTCCTTATTGCCTTATGCGAGGTATGAATGCCCATCATCATCTGTCGGCATCTTCTCACACGGACAGTAGAGGTAACTTAATCGAAACTTTCCTAGATGATCAACAACTAAATTTACTGAATACCGGATTTCACACTTATATCAGTTTGGCTACAGGTATCACTTCTACAATATTGTTAAGTCTATTGCAGACGTGCTACAGGTATCACTTCTGCAATTGACTTAACAATATGTACTTCATCAATTTATCCCAGTAGAGAATGGCTCGTATTAAATGATCCTTACAACAGTGATCATTTTCCGATAGTATGTTCCATACAGACACAGTCAACTCTTACAGAAGAAACCAGAACAGTATCGAATTTTAAAAAAGCTAATTGGAATAAATATATGCATTTAATCAAGCTGGATAAGCAATTTAAAAAAACCCTGCCAATAGATGATGCTGTCATATACAGGGTGTCTCAAAAATATTGGTACAAACATTTAGGGGAGGTAGGTAACATCTAAAGGAATGCGAATCCCATAACCGGAAACGTCACGGGAAAGTAGTAGCAGAGGCACAAGAAGCAGAAATGACACAAGACAGTAATTAGTGGCAAACATTTATTTGACATGATATTAACAATGCAGTACGAGATGCATGCATTTCATGATGTTACAACAAATGCTCGAAGGTTTCACATGAGCCGCGATGCATGCGTGATACCAACGCAGCATGGATTGGCGGACACGGTCGAACACACCTGGAGTTTCTTTGACAGTAGCAGCAGCAGCGCAGATGAGTCTCGCCACGAGATCCATTTCTGTCTCCACAGGAGATTCATACACGGTAGATTTGAGGCCCCCCCACAGAAAGAAATCAAGGCTCGATAAATCAGGTGAGCGTGGGGGCCAGGCAACGGGTCCACCACGGCCAATCCATCGACGCCCAAAACGCCTGTTCAAATGGTCAAGAACACACCTTCCATAATGGGCAGGCGCCCCGTCATGTTGAAACCAAATGTTGCGTCTCACATTTGCTGGAACATCGTCAAGTAACCCTGGTAGAACTTGTTCAAGAAAGATCCGATATTTAGCGGAGTTCATGCGGGATGGTAACAGGTATGGGTCGACTAAGCAGTCACCGACCATACCTGCCCACACATTTATTGCGATGTTGTGGCGCATGGGGCGCACACCGTGTGGATTGTCGTGAGCGAACACATGAGCATTGTGCTGATTGAATAAGCCTCCCCGAGTGAAATAAGCCTCATCCGTGAACAAAACATAGGCTAGAAAATTCAAGTCTTGTTGAACACTTTCTTGGAGAAACCACTGCGCAAAAGCCACACGTGCAGGATGATCTTGGGGGATCAGTAACTGAACCCTTTGGAGATGAAAGGGGTTTAAGGAATCGTCGTGCCAGACACGCTGTACACTGCAACGAGACACTCCTAAGTCAGAGGCAACGGCACGTGTGCTGGTAGTAGGATTATTCTGGACGGCATTCAACACACTTTGTTCCATGGCGGGAGTTCGCGTCGAACGTGGTCTGCCCGCACTACTCCTGTTACTTCTAAATGACCCATAATCGCACAAATTTTGATGCACACGCGCAAACAAACGGTGGTCCGGTACATGTCTGTCTGGGAAGCGTTCTCCATAAATTCGTTGAGCGGCTCTTCTATTGCCCTCTGCTAATCCATACACTAGGTGCATGTCTGCCAGCTCACAGTTCGTATATCGATGCATGCTCTTCGTGCGGCGACTACTTATTGAATGAGTAAACCAGAAATTTTCCCCCTCGCGAACTGATGAACAGCGCCGTGTACCGACTTAAGGTGACGTTTCCGGTTATGGGTTCCTGTGCGATTCACATTCCTTTAGATGTTACCTACCTCCCCTAAACGTTTGTACCAATAATTTTGAGACACCCTGTATATCAACGATCAACTGCTAGAAGCTTCAAAATGTACAATACCTCAAAGGTATTGTAGCTTTTGAAGTAAGGCAAGGCAGGCACGGTACAACTCTTGGTGGAATGCAGAATGTGCGACGGCAAAAACAAAACAAAATCGTGCATGGAATGGATTCCGGAAATTGAGGGGGGACCCTCAATTTCTGGAATCCTCAATCCTCAATCAAATTGGGGGGACCCTCGATTTGATTGCGTATAAAAAAGCCAAAGTCGAAGCGAGGAGAATTCAGAAAAAGGCAAAGAAAATTTCTTGAATCATGTTTGCTTCCACACTTACTAGGAACTCGAGTTTTTTTTAACTTTGGTGTGGAAAAAAAAATTTGTATTTTAAGTGGAAGATATCCACTTAAAGCATACAATCTCCAATCTTCCATTGGAAAGGGCAGGACGTTTTTACAACTGACGAGATATCAGAAATTCTGGCTGAATCTTTTGCTTCCACATTAGCAGTTACAAGCTACTGCACTGACTGTCAAAAATATAAAGAGCAAGCTGAACGGAGTAAGTTGAATTTCTCTACCAAGATATCTCATTCCTATAATATACCATTCCTGAAAGAGGAATTATTTAAAACCATTACAAAAATTGCCTAATAGCGCACTAGGTCCCGATGGCATTTATTGTACTATGATACAACACCTAAACTCTGATTGTCTGGATATCCAACTAGCTCTATATAATAGAGTTTTTCTGAACAACCTGTATCCATGCAATTATTCTTGCATATCCCAAACCCGGAAAAGATCCTTCCTATACATATAATTATCGCCCTATTTCACTGACCAGCTGCTTAGGGGAAATCCTTGAATGAATGGTGCACAATAGACTTTGTGGTTGCTGGAAAAAGAGAATGTTTTATCACTCCATAAATTTGGATTTAGGAAAAATAGGTCGACACTTGGTCTACACGTCAAAGTTGAAACAAATATTAGAAACTCATTTACAAGAAAGCAGCAGCATATGGTTATAGTAAACCTAAATCTTGAAAAAGCTTTTGGCACAACATGGAGATTCGGAATCCTACGAGATCTATTTCAGTTAGGATACAGAGGACAACTTCCATAATTTATAGAAAAATTCCTTACTGACAGAACGTTTCAGGTACGATATAAAGACTGTTTATCTACAATATATATACAACAGGAAGGGGTCCTCCAGGGCTCAGTATTAAGTGCAACACTGTTTGCTCTGCGGGTGAACAATATCACAAAGGTTATACCACCTTCACTGGAAATCTATATGTATGCAGATGATCTTACCATTTCATTTCAATCACAAAGCATGAACACAATAGAACTACAGCTCCAATTATCCATAAACAAAATAGAAGTATGGACTAAAAATAATGGATATAGAATATTTGAGAAAAAAATCAGCTGTTATACATTTCTGTAAAATGCGTGGTCTTCATCCTGAACCGGTCTTATACTTAAATAAAATTGCTCTACCTGTTGTTCAGAATTTCTCCTTCTTAGGCTTAATATTAGATAGAAAACCAAACTCTCATGAACATATACTAAGACTTCGAACTAGTTGCCTCTCAAAACGTAACGTCTTGCGCACAGTATCTTCAATGGCTTGGGGAGCCGACAGGTACACATTACTACAATTATATAAAACTTTGATTAAATCTCGTTTGGATTATAGATCTCCTGTGTATATGCTTCAGCAAGAAGGAGCATGTTACATCACCTAGATACCATTCACCATAATGCTCCCCGTATAGTTCTAGGTGCCTTTAGAACTTCACCAATTTACAGCCTATATGCAGATACATCGGAACTCCCGCTGCACCTTCGACGAGATTATTTCCTGTGCATGTAGGTGGAAAAAATATACAGTCAGCCATCCAAATTGGATGGCTGACTGTATCACATCCAAATTGGTCCATTATTCACGATCCACTATGGACGAGTAATTATGATTGCAAGCCAAATGAAAATAAACCAATAGGACTGCGTCTCAGACACTTAGCTCGAGTTTGGGAAATACATTTCAAGCACATTTCAGTAGATATAAACTCAGAAGCTCCTTGGATGCCGACTATGCCTTTGTCCATACCACATCTTACAAACAGGAATAAAAAAGAGATCTTTCCAATCGTTATACAGAAGCTCCACGCAAAACACTGCACAGTTTCGAAAATAGAAACAGTCATCAGATTTACACGGATGGATCAAAATCGAATAACTCAATAGGTGCAGCAGGAGTTTTACCGGAATATACTATATCTGTCTCCTTGCCTCATGTTTGTAGTATTTTCGCAGCAGAATTATATGCTATAAAACTAGCACTGGATGGTATTATCGAGCATCAGCTTCTACCTGCTCTAATCTATACTGGCTCCCTTAGTGCAGTAGCAGCTCTACAGAATAGCAAATATTAATCGAATTCCTTGATTCAGCATCTTAAAAAACAACTCAGAGTTTTGCATAAAGCAAGAAAACAAGTATCTATCTGTTGGATTCCCGGCTATGTTGTAATCCCAGGAAATAATCATGCAGACCAAGCCACAAAAATCCAGATCGTAATATACAAGATAACTTTCAGTTTGTACCATTTACAAATTATAGGGATGTATTTCATATCAAAATACTTCCATTTGGAAACAACTTTGGAGGGACCAACCGTGCGATAAACTTCGCAGAATAAAAAAAGATCTATGTTCATGGCGTTCTAGCTCACGTACAGGAGGAAGTTATATTGACAAGACTGCGCATTGGGCATATCTTTCTCACCCACAAACATTTACTTCTAAGAGAAGATTCCCCGCTTTGCTCTGTCTGTCTGTCAGATACAACTTACAGTAAGGCACATCCTGATTGATTGTCCATCCTATTCAGCCATTCTAACCACTTCCTTCCAATCATTAGCAAACTTGCAAGCTCCTCTAACCCTCTTTCATATACTTGGTGACAAAGGAAACCTAAGCGAGCTCTTTATATATATTAAACATCTTGGAATAATAAATACTCTTTGATATATTCATCCATAATCATTAAAATGAACATAGTGACTCTGACAGACACATATTGGCCATAGTTGCCCGTGTCGTGAAATTTGCATAACAACCACCACCACCAAGAATGAAACATTTAAAAATACCTATTTTCTGCGTTCATGGAGTGATTGTAATTAAACATAATAGCTCCTGTAGCTCTTTGTTTTCTCTATATTTCTATTAAGAGAGAGAGAGAGAGAGAGAGTTATTATGTTTCTTTATCAAGAGATCTAGGAATAAAGCTAACTAATCTAGGAATAAATAAAGAAAATACTATATTATGGAATGTTACATTCGGGTGACTTTTTTTTTTTTAAATTGGATTTCGTTGAAAGTCCTTAGAAATGACTCACAGAACCATTTTATTTCTCCTTTTTTTTTTTTTCTTTTTTTTGTATCTGAAAGTTAATTGAGATGCTCAAAATTAACAAATAATCCCATAGTCTCCAATATGAAGCACGTGCAAGTGACATGGAACAACAATGATGGAAGTGCTTCCACTGGAAAAAGAAAGAAAGGAAACAGAATATACCTGCGATGGCTGTCGTGTCATTAAGGGAAAATAATTTCCGGTAGCTTCACTAAAACTATGGTGAAGTGTATAAAAGTTTAATGTAATGAATTAATTCACGTCGATGCCAAAAACACGAACTTAGATAATGTAATGTTTGCAGCATTATCTCAATTACTGGAATATCTGCTAGTGATGCATACCCAACCTGGGTGGAGGTTGTCATGAAATATTTCCTAAGGGTCGTCGGAGTAAATTTAGTTCTAATGTATACTAATTTATTTGAATATTTAGTATTTTATTGTTTTTATGGCTGATTATCTGTAAAAATCTAGAAAAATTTTCTTTTGTTTTAAATATATGGTTAGAAATGGAGAAATTATAAACGCAAATGACTTTAAATTATAATAATAACAATTACTCGAGTGAAGGTATTAATAATTTGCAATTTACCACATGATTGTTCTACTGCTACCACGAAACGTGAATCTATTAAAAGTAGCAAACAAAATGAAAGCGAATCAGCAGCCTACACGTTCTACGCAGGAGTGTTTGTCCCCTAAAATAAAACCCAAATCGCCTAAAAATAAATCAAAGACTTCGAGTCCTTCATGAAGGTATAATGGTTTCGCGGCTTATACTCACTTGGAGAGGTCTCGGTTCGAATTCCGTCGGAGAGTGAAAGAACTCTCGATGGCCTCTTCAATCAGTGCTGTAGTTAACCAATCTCAGGTGACGTGAATATAGTTTTATGCCCGTGAAGGCACTAATATAGACATAATACACACAACCCAATAACGTCTTGGACGCTAAATGCGCTATATAAATAATGAGCCCTCAATAGCCGCCTAGTCGGCACGATATATGGACGTTTGCTACTCGTTTGGAGAGTTCTGGGTTCAATTCCCATTGACGAATGAAGAAATTTTGAAGTCCTCTTCATTCGAAGCTGTAGTTAGCCGACTACAGGCGAAAGATGTAGGGTCCTCCCCGTGAGGTAATTCCGAGTTTTTCAGCCCGCACAGTATGCAAATCTGCTATTGTACAGAAATTATACATTTACGATTATGAACGCACGCTTGGGCACACGTTAATACCAATATTTATTTTATTTTTATATAAGTAATAACAACGTGAAGAAGTGAGTTAAGATGGAAATTTGAATATATCTTCTTACCAGGACAGTGAAACGTTCATTACTGCTGTTGAGTGTAATGAACTAATGAAGCTTTCTCTAATGCTTATAATGAAATAAGAATCTGTCCTCAAACATCTAGCCAACCTCCAACTTCAACTCTTAAACTTTGTATAATGATGACGACCTCATCATGAACTTGATAAACTCATTTGAATTTCTATCAATTATATTCCCATTCTGATTTCTATATATGTTAGCTTGGATATTTGCAGCTAACATTTGGATCTTTCAATAACAGTACTGTACTCAAGTTCACAACACAAGTTTAACAAGGGACAGACAATGCGCCATTAATGTAGACTTCCAACACTTACGAATCAATTACTGAAATTATATATTTTGAATAGTTTTGGAGAATTGCAAATCTCGAAATTTAACGTGTAAAATTTCAGTAATCTCTAAAAAAATTTGCTTTCTTCATTATACTAAAATACGTCAGTGTCATAAATGAAATTACGTTTACGAATAATTGTAAATTTAACCTTCTTAAACTGTAAAGGAATGAAATGATTTCGCGATATTTTCTTTATTTTACTTATTATTATGTTTATTTTATTTACTTTTTTTTTTTTGTCAGAAATAATTTGAGCTGTTCGCAATTTCATTCAGCTGAATATCTTAGCGCCATCTGTGGAGAACAAAAGAAACTCTATCACTGGAGCTCAATACCGCGTTTTTTTTTTTTTTTTTTTTTTGTTTCTTTTTACGCGTACGATTTTTAAGCATATCAAGCAGAATACTGTATTTAGAATTTTCCAAATTTCAGTAAATAGTAAGGCTTCGAAAGTAAAAACAGCAAAGCAGTAGGATTGTAATTGTTTATTTTTGATATTTTAGAGAATATGCGGGCATTGTATGTAGTGTTCATTTAACAATTTCATGAGTAGTACTTATTAATATGCTATTGAAGCATTCATTCTACAATATTGCAGTAGTTTATAGTGGCGTATAAAGGCCATTATAATACTTGTTGTTATGTGGATATTTTAGTCTTTCCTAACAATAAAAATATTCAAGAAAATTTTAATTAATTAATTTACTTTATTGCCGACAGATGGCAGTTGGTGTCACTTTAAATATCTCAGTTTTCAGAATCAGCTTGTAGTCAAGTCGTGGCATGCGGATTGTCGTGTCTTCTTTAAAATAATCTTGTTAAAATATTTTGAATTTATTCAAGATTTGGTTATAAAATGTTTAATATTTATTTAACACAAAAGAATTTTTATACACTGGGATACAGCTATTTGGTCATATTTACAACTTCAATTTTTATGACAGTCGATATAACAATTCTTATTTTTTTTATAAATGTATTTTATTTATTTACTTTTTGGCTATTTAGCTTTTTTTTTGGCTCTTTGGGTTTTTTGATCAGAAAAAAATATTATTTAATATTTATTTATTATTTAATTTGTCTCCAACTATTATTATTATTATTATTGCTGCTCTTATATTATTTCTCCCTGATTGGGGGTTCCACCTCGAAGTCATCATTAATAACAATTGTTAAATTAAAAAAAAAAAAAATATATATATATATATATATATATATAAATTTATCCTCACTCAGCCAATCTTAAATTTTAACAAAACATTTGAAGAAAGTAATTTATAATTAACTAATTAAATAGTTCTTCCACCCATAAAAATAAGATTTTGTATATGAATAGGTATTATATGAATTTTGTACCACGATAGAATTAATGATTTACATTTATTTATTCAATCCACTTACAGATATAGAGCAACTACTCCTGTTCTTGTAACATTATTCAAGAAAAATATTTTTGTATATGAAAAATATATTAATATAAATACACGATATTAAAATACGAATAAAAGTACAACAGCAACAGTACAACTTATTAAAAAAAGCTTTGAATATTATTCAAATTTTTCTTTTGATTTAATCTAGAATTATGGAGTAAGTCTACGTACTTCTCTTGTAAAAAGTTCTGTTTCTCTGTAATGCAAGCGAGGCAACAGCCCCCTAAAAATGAAACATCGGTGTCATTGAGGAGGGATCATTATTTTTACAAAGAAACTTTTATTGGTGTGTGTGTGTTCGTTCGATGTCTATAGCTGCAAAATGCTTCAGTATTTTATGTATTAATTAATCAATTATTAAAATTTCTAATTTAGAATTAATACCTTCTACGAGAATATGCCATTATTGATTGACAGATGTCATGAACGTTAAAAAATAAGGATTTTTAGATTTTTTTATGTAATTAAAATTTATGACCATTAGTCAAAATTTGCGAGAGCAGTGTCTAACTTTCCCATTGCCGAGCGAACATGTATTAGACTTTCCCTTATGAAGTTTTCTTATAAATGAAAGAAAGCGCTACAAATATCACTTGACAACAAACGTAAACTGAAAGAAATATCAGCCAGAAAGATGTTGGATTTTTCAGTTCGATTATCTCAAGAGTTTTTTTTTTTTTCAGCAATGCATAAGAACCCTAATATATACACTGCTGTTCACGGGCATAAGAAAATGCATCACCTAGGAATTTCACATTTCTAACCTTTTTTCGGGATGATATGTTACATTAATAATTAGTATCACAAATAGAAATATAAACATAAGATAATTATTAATAGTTAAGGCAAAGCTAAGTAATATTTGACGGGTGCTCTCAAAATATTCCAAAATGAGCATTTGCAACCTTTATACAACAGTTTTGGTAAACAGCACAATTATGGCTTAAATGTTATCAGAAGCCCTCAATTTGCTTCAGTTTATCATTTTAAATGGAAAACAAAATGAAAAGTTCACCAGGTTCAAACTAATATTTAGTTGACCCGCCTCTGGCCCTGATGACAGCGGCACCCCATCGAGGCATTGGCAAGATCAATTTCTGAAGATAACCAACTGATAGTTTCTTTCTGGTAACTGCAGATTCCACACGATGCCAACAGTTCTCAAGAGGAATCAAATCCGGGCTGTTTCCTGGCCAGCTAACAGTTGTAATGGACCGTTCTTCCAACCATTTTTTCACCTGTAACAAATGTAATCACATTGCTGTCGAACCTCTAATGCAGAAATGAAGCTAAAGTAACTACTGAAGTGCTTACTTACACTTTTTGCCCGATGACAAGGAGCAGAGTCGTCCTGAAAGATGCAGTTACTTGGCAGGTTGAAATGGTCTCTTAATGGTTGGCAGCAATTTGCCTTCCAATATAGCCAGGTATCCATTGGCATTTACGGAACCTTTTATAAACTGCAGGTGACCTACTCCGCGATACGAAATGCTCCCCCATATCATTTGGCTGGTAGGAAATTTCACTGTAGACACGATACAGTCTGGATGGTATTCTTCACCACGCCTACGGCGAATCATTTGTCTCCCATCAGGACCAAGCAGGTTGAATTTCTTCTCATCCTAGAAAATAACTGACTTCCACTGCTCGGGGTTCCATTTGACACGCAACTTACACAAAATTAATCGGCCTTTTTTCATTTTTTGTGTGAGGAGGGGCTTCTTCTTAGGACGACAGGCTACAATTCCATTTTTGAAGAGGTGTCTTCTGACTGTTACTGCACTTGCTACCACTCCTGTATGTTCTTCCCATTTTCTTTTCAGCTCAGACGAAGGAGCTTTACGGTTTTTAAGGCATAAGCGCTTCAAAACGCGGTCCTGTTTTGGCGTAGAGTCTCGTTTGTGTCCGCTTCCTTTTTTTCCCCCTATCGGCAGAACCAGTATTCTTGAGTTTGGAAAGGAATCTACTCACTGTCGACTGATTACTCTCTCTCTACTATAAGGCTACATTTATACCAACAATCTCATATGCTGCTCCAATCTGGTTCCACAAGACAGTCATGGCCGTAAATAAAAGAATTCTTGATTCAATCTAGAGATCAATCCTTCTAATAATAACTCGCGCATGCAGGACTGTCAGTACGCAGGCGCTCCAGATGCTGGCGGGGGTTTTTCCGCTGGACCTGGAGATTGTCAGATGTGGCCTATCATACTACCTATCTAAAGGGATGCCCGTCACATTCATGGGGTTCACCATCGAACCTACAAATGACAGAAAGACCGAAAAGACCCGATTATTGGGCATCTGAAGCAAGAATGGCAAACCCGCTGGACAAAAAGCACCAAAGGAGAAGTGACCAGGAAATTTCTTCCAGACATACACAAAGTTTACCCTAAATCACCGCCTTGGCTCCACCCAGGTCTGCACTCCACTTACCTCCTGACGGGTCACGGACCTTTTAGTGAAAAACTTGCAGCCTTTCGGCTCGTGGAGGACCCACATTCTACATGTGGGGAACGCGAGAGCTGGCAACATTTGATGCACCAATGCCCACTGTACGACGACCTATGTGGAATACTAATCACCAGACTAACTTACTTACCTCAGGACCGGAAACACCATCTCCTGGACAGCTTCGATGAGTATAGTGCGCTCGCCAAATTTGCACAAGACTTATTTGCAAGAAAGTGAACACAAATTGCAATCAATGATGCACGCCGTTAGCCCAGGGCTCCCTGCACATGAGCATCCATACTGAACCAGACTATGGCCGTTATTGGGACCCCTCTCTCTCTCTCTCTCTCTCTCTCTCTCTCTCTCTCTCTCTCTCCCAGGATTGAACATCCATCGCAAATGATAGACGATCCGTCACCATCTGTGCGGACTCCTATTAGACAATGATCTCTCTGGGCGGGACTCTTTTTCCCATGTGCGACGCAACGACTGGACATGAACACAGCAGATCTGCTGCAGCACGCCGCCTGGCGTTCTGAACTGGGCACCCTTGCCCAGTTCACTTTTAAAACCCCATCGCTAGGAGGGAAGGGGAAGAGATGGGTCTCTCTCTCATCCCCTCCCCCTTCTTCCCCTGGTGGGGCTTGCTCCACTGACACTCCTGGGATCGCCTTCTCTTTCGTTCCCATACTTCTACCTGTTCCCCCCACTCTACCTTTACCGACCCACTGCAAGTGAATGTCCCACTGCAAGCTGCTAAACTTCAATGTGAAAATTTAACCTAACCCTCATTTAAAACCCATCTCAGTCAGCCTTACCTAAACCTCTAGTGTCTACCCCATTTTTTTTTTTTAACCTAGGCCCTTGCCACTGAAATCTCAGGAAATTATGTGGCAGGGCTTGCCAGAGTAAATAATTGTAATACTGGTGTACCTGGTCTGCCTCCACGGGGCCGAGTATGGGCCTCAGTAGGGGTCCAGCGGCTAAATGACCAGATGAACAACGGTACACATGTACAAAATCCATACACTTTTAAATCTCTGGCCTCAACAGTGTTCTGTTTCACATGACAATGTATACTACGCGGAGATGGGGGGAGCCCCTGGTGCCGTTTGACACGAATACACTTTACACTGTCGACTGATTACAAGACACTATAAGCAATATGACGGTAAGAACATCCTTCCTCACGTAAAGCAACAATAGCACTCTTTCTTCGTGGCGTCAACTGCACGTAACTCGCCATCCTGACACCGCAAGGAATGACTGCAACTCTTGCAGAGCGTGCTTATATAGCTGAAAGTAACTGCTGATGCAATATTACGTCATCACCTACGCGTGTAAATCTTATCTGATGCAATCTGTAAGAAATATTGCCATATACTTACGTTATTCGGACAATTACAATTTTAAGAGATGATGCACTTTCTTTGAACCCCAACGTAAATACACACAGCCAATAAAATTTAAAGTGGTAGGCACTGATAAGACAGATAATTAACAAAACTTTTGCCTCTATTCCTAATTCTTACAATATTCTTCTTATTATTTTTTTTAAATAGTGGTCTGATTTTCTAATTGTAACTTATTAGTCATTATTTAAAAGAAACAGAATTTTCAAATATTCACAAACTTAATAATCATTATAGAAGCCACGATATTTTAATTAATTATTGCGTCAATTATTTTAATGGAATATGTATCGAGTTCATTTTAACCAATAGAAATAGGAGATTCAAGATGGCGCAGTACCTGTGCTAATTCGTTTCTTAAAAATAGATAAATAAATAAACAAACTTGTGCAGTGCAACAAGTTTGCACTGCGGGTTGGGGAGTATATACTGCACAAGTTTGTGCAGTATATACTCCCCGACCCCTCCTTCCTTCTGGTGGGGCAGGCCTGCCTCACTGATTTTGGGGTCATCTATTCTATCGACCCTATACTTTTATCTCTCACACCCCATCCTTCAGTCTCCCCTCCTCCTCTAGCTTTCCAACTAGCGTTCAACCGATGTCAAAATTATGTTAGCCCTACACCCAAAATTCTTAATTCTACACTGTATACCTTAAAACTCGTTTGGCCTGACCCAACCCCTAGCGCTCCCCATGTCCACTGAAATCTCAGGAAATTAGGTGGCAGGACCTGCCAGAGTACTTATTTAAAAATACTGGTGTACCTGGTCTGCCTCCACTGGCCTTAGCAGGGATCCAGCGGCTAAATGGCCAGATGAACAACGGTACACTTCACTGCACCAACAATAGTCATACACTTTTAAATCTCTGGGCTTTACAGCATACTGTAACACACGACAATGTATACCACGCGGAGATGTGGGAAACCCCTGGTGCCGTTAGACCCTAAACACACTTTACGTTTAGTCACATGTTGCATTTGCACGTGGTTTTTTATTTTTTTTTAAATACTTTTCTTTTTAATTTTAAAAAGGAACTTTTATACCGCCTGGTCACTCTAGCGGGCACTGCTCCTGCCTCACCGTGGCTGAGTCGGCAACCTGGGAGAAGAAATCGACTTTTACAGGGCTGAAAGGAGTGAAGATGGATAACATGTTGCCATCGAGCTCAAGACTAAAGAAAAATGACTTTTCTCTACCGAAGAGGTTGAAAACAACCCCTAAGGAGGAGATACTACCAGCTTTCCTCATCTTGCATTCTATATCCTCTGAACAAATTATCACCCTTCCTCGTGCAGAAACAAAGAGATTGCTGCAGGTTCACCTAAATCAGCAAGGAGACTCTAGTCAGGTGATCTTCTGGTAGAAACTACCCAAAGTCAACATTCTGCAAAACTATTAAAGCCCACAGCAGTTGGAGGACACTCAATAAAAGTTACTCCCCACTACTCTAAACTCCTCTAAGGGAGTAATAGAAGCCGACGAGAAGAAGTGATTTTAGCAAGACTCGGAATCGGTCATTCCTATACAATCATCTATTCTTGTTTATGGGAGAGAACCCTCCTCAGTGTTACTTCTGTCAGTCCCAACTAACAACCAAACTATTCTCATAGAATGTCCTCAATACTCGAGTATCCGAAAGCCAGTTTCTGCTCTCTATCCAACTTGCATGAACCTTTAACTTTATTACACATTCTTGGCAATAGTGCAAATTTTGAAGCACTTTTATAAATTTATATAATTGTCTCTGATAACCATAACAGAAAATATTCCATCATTAGTAAATCTTTGGCACAATATGGCGCTTACGATCTTTAGTCTTTCAAAATACGAATATCTTAAAAATGGTAAGTGCTTTGCTTCCCAGTGAAATAAATCTCTCTCTGTATACAGGGTATCCTTGAAATTGACTTTCAACTTACCAATGCAAAGGTCCATTACGGTTACAGGGAAACAACATTCAACATTTAAAAGTTCGTTTAAG
Organism: Mastigoproctus giganteus; assembly: GCF_048544385.1. Taxonomy (NCBI): domain Eukaryota; kingdom Metazoa; phylum Arthropoda; class Arachnida; order Uropygi; family Thelyphonidae; genus Mastigoproctus; species Mastigoproctus giganteus. Next base: position 90,401,537 of record NC_143586.1, on the reverse strand, counting down.
TTTAAGAAAAGTAAACGTTTCTCTTCTCTCTGACACACCTTCTACCACGGTTAACTGGTAATCATGGTATTGAAAGTTAGCATTGCAATCCTAAATGAGAGCTTATCTTGAGTCTTTCAAAATTCTGTTAACAATCCTACAACCAAGAAAGGCTGAGACTTTCTCTCGAGTTCTCTCCTTGGAATCTTATAAATCCCCATTAATTCTTCCGCTCTGCGGACAAATGGTTCGACGTAAGAGTTCCCTGAAATATTACTACATCGATTAGAGCCAGCTGCATAACATGAATTTATTCGCTCATAAGGACAAACTATTGAATTTACAATGTAAGACTGTCTTCAGACTTCCAATTATCAAACAGCTTCCTGCAAGAAGCGCTTCGATTTCTGATCAGTCCTAAACATAACTGTAGCTATAAAAATGTTAATAAATAACCGATTCTTTCAGTATATACAGACATATTGCAGAGCGACATGATCCCAGGTTTGTCATCCTAAAATTGGATAACCATTTTTTACGCTTGTTTCTTTATCGTCTTCTACTTCTCGGTTCTTAGTCTGTCATTTCTTTCGCCCTTTAAACTGACTTCACAAAAACCCTTGGCAGTTAATGCAGTATATTCTAAGTTGTAGCTGTATTTTCCCATAACTATGTGCTTTGTGATCCAACAGAAGAGTACTCGACACGCAGGTGCTTTTGAACCAGTACGCGAGCGTCTATCAATTCATCTTTTTTAACGATAAAATTCGATTTTTTTCTCCTTTAATATTCTGGACGCATTAAAGGCAATTTATCATTTTATTACATCTGCAGTACTGCAATTTGTTCACATTATCACTTTCTAAGCGTTAATGCTTTTCATTGATTCAACTCAGGCAAAAAAGGAATTTACAACTTCAAAATCTTTATTATATTCAGAGATTCCTCTTTAGGGCGATATTATAAAAAATACCAGTTGAAGATTGCTCAATGAACATTACGAAGGAATACATGAAGATGGTGTTCTTTTGGGCTCATTTAATAAAATCGATTTTCAACTTAATTTTATCATTATACAGGAAAATGCTATTTCGTCATTTCCTGTAATATTTTAAATCAGAAATCTAAGTGCAACGTTTACCCCAATACTTAATATTTGTTCTGCCTGAGCTTCTGTAGAGTCTAACCTTGTATCAAGTGGTATATTGCTGTTAAATCTTTCCTTTTTGAAAGAAAGGATTGAAATATACAGTTCAACGTCGATTATCCGAACGTCAGTTATAGGAAATGTCTATTATCCGAAGCATTTAAGGACAGTCAGATTTGATTTGTAATTTTACTAATTGCGTCTGAATTACAACTTTCGTTATTGTAATTCGGCTTTCTTTAATGTACCTTCGTGACGACAGAGGGCGGGACTAATCAAGCATCATTTGTATACAAACTTTTTCCACACCCATCTCACACTTGCACGAAGAGAACGAGAGACAGACAGACAAGAGCGTCACCAGACTACGTTATCGATTGTACATCGAGAAATTCTGTGCTTTACAAACAGCTTTACAGATGTCCGTCTAACCACTCCCACAGTGACTAACCCAGATGCGAACTGAATGCCAAATTATTTTTTTATTCAGTCGTGTAATTTTCTTTCTGATAAATCTAAGTCATTGTCCCCTTTTAACTGAGACAAGGCAACGTCTAGGGTTGCAGACACACTTCCGGGCAAACCAACATAAGTGTGCAACTGCACTCTTTTGCTGGTCCATTTGGAGTCGAAACCAGCGTGGCCTGTTTTTTCTTGCGAGAACGTAGAATTATGAACTGAGTACCGAAGGAATAAGTTCATTGAAATAGAGTTTCAGAGTGAATTTATTTCAGCAGAAACAACACGTGTCGAAAATAAATCACTCCACGGTTCGGGGTAGTTTGAATTGCATAATTGCCTCTTGACAAAGTACACTTACACAACTTTATATGATCCAAGTTTTCTTTTCGGAAAAAGTTTTCCACACCACTCCATTCCTTGCCTTTGTTAAACCGGTTCCAAATTATTTTTCAGTATTGGTAGTTTCTGTTCATACAGGAAGTTGAAAAAGTAATGAAAAATTCCTCATATGGAAGTAGCAGTTTCGCAATGGCTGTATGCATTTATGAACATGCAGTGATTTGTTTTTTTCGCTTATTAGAGTTGTACTGTGAAGGAAATACGATATAAAAGCTGATGTTTATTTAGAGGTGACACAAAAAGATATATATATATATATATATATATATATATATATAAATGGTTAATCTGTCTGAATTCCAAAGAGGTCGAATCGTTGGTGCACGTTTAGCAGGGGCGTCGGTGACTAAACCACAGATTTTTTTAACGTATCCAGAGCAATTGGATCGGAGTTATATCTGCATTCACCAAGTATGGAAAAACAAATTCTAATAGGAAGAACTGTGGCAGAAAATCGAAGCCGACTGTGAAAGAGGCTGCCGGACACTGAAAATATAAAAGTGCTGTCTAAAAAATAAGTGCAGAACTTAATGTGAGTCTCAGCAGTCCAGTTTCCAGCAAAACAGTGCGCGGAGAATTTCATAAAGCTGAAATTTATGGCAGAGCAGCTACTGAAAGGCCACTAGTCACTCATGGTAATACTAGAAGGAAGATGCTATTGTGTAAGGAGCACAAAAATTGGACACGATGATTGGAAATGTGTCATATTTACAGACGAATCATCATTCACACTTTTTCTAACATTAGGGAGAGTTGACGAATTTCAAAGGAAGCACATCAACAATGGTTTCGATAGCAATATATTAGTATTCTTTAGGTCCTATCATCACCCTGAATGTGTGAGTTACTGCCATTGATTACTTTGATATTCCGAATGACCAGGTTCATCCCAGGGTGCAAATATTGTTTCCCACAAACGACGCCATGACCCCTGTTGTCCAATCTCGGTTTAAGTATCATAAAACGGAGACTAGGTATCTCTCATGACCTGTGCAATAACCAGACTTAAATGTTATTGAGCCACTGTGGACATATTTGGAGAGGAGGGTGAAAAGCAGATTTCCTCCACCTTCGTCACTTAAGGAGCTTGAAGCGTTCATGCATGAAGAATGGTCCATTATTCCTCTTAAGACAGTTCAAGATTTAGTTGAATCTATTCCATGTACAATACAAGCTTTAAAAGCAAATGGTGGCCCAACACCATATGGGCATTTCTTGTAAATAATGACTTCGTTAACGACCTAACTAAATCAACGAGAATTTCTGAAGGAATTTGTGGGGGTGGTAAAAGATGATGTTTATTTATTGTATCTTCTTTTTTTGTATTAATTTATATTTATTTATTTATTATATTTATATATCCCCTTATAAACCCCTCCCACTTTGACACCTGACTTGTTTTGATTACAGAAAATCCCAGACTCAAGGGGACCCCAAATATATTAGGTATTCTTCCACTGGACTGGCTGAGTTTCGAAATGACAGACACACACACATGAATGTAGAATGATACAATGTTTATTAACATATCATACATAAAAACTTGCAATAATATCTAACTGATTATAATATTTGGTTGGAAACTTGTTATCTTTCTAACTTTTAAATGTGTATATATCTTGATCTCAAACCAATTATCTCACCAACAATTATCCAATTCTAATACATATTCTTATACATTATATCATGTGTCTCTTCATGTTTTTACATGGGCTTCGATAGGGCGTAGTATTCATCTCATACAATCCGTCTCACTCTACTCCTAAACAGTCTGTATTATGGAACAACAAACTACCAGTCAGTGAACTGGCTAACAAAATCCTTAAGAGTTCGTTTCTCAAACTTGTAAGGAAAGTACATTTATTCAATCAAACATTTTCTTGTAGCCAGGTTAACAGTAAACATTAATCAACTCAATTAAATAGTACCCTTCTGATCAATTAGTCCACAACTCCTTAATAGTTCACCTGTTAATGAACTCCTACTCCAATCAGATATACTCACAATAATTCAACTTTCATAATAAATTAAAGTTCAACCTTTAACTTCACACTAGTTAGAAAACCTTTACTCAATCGTAACAATTCTTAATTAATTATTACCTCTTTTCTTTCTATCAAACTTTAATATATAGGACTTCACTTCCAATTACAGATTACTTACGCCTTAATTATATTACACTTATATACATATATTCATCACTTAGACATCCCTCCTTAACTATATAGCATTCTCCTATAGTCCTTCCCTTATTAATATAGGTACATTTATTCTCAGTAAACTTCCTAACACTTACGTGATTGTCTGGACTTTTCTCCCTGCTCGGATTCCTTTCCTATCTGCCCTTCGTGTACTGGAATGCGGAAGGCGCCCATCCGGGATCACGGTAATCTTTCTGATGTTTTCCTACAGGGTATTGCGCGGCTGGATTTAAATCTGGATCCTATATTCCTTTCTAGTCGGCATTTTTTCCGTGGACTCAGGTGCTTTCCTAGTAGGCCAGTCGTTCGACTGCTCATTTGATTATTCTTTGCCTAAAGAATTCTCTGAGTGTGTTTCTCTTTTCTCCTTCCATACTGCTTCAATGTCTACAGGTGAACATTCCTTCCTATTGTAGTCGTACGCAGAGTTCTTATCACAACTTCCATCTACCCCAGGACTTAGACCACGACTCCAACTTAGACCACGACTTTCCTTCCTCAGAAAAACTCCTCGAATCTCCCCAGTATCAATTTTTTTTCAGACCCTTCTCTACGTTCTCTCAAAAATACCTCCGCTTTCTTCCTGGCCAATCGTTGACTTCCACATCCTTTCCTTCGTGATTCTTATTCGTCTCCTTTCATTTCCGTGGGCGTGTTTTATCATCCTTTTTGTGTCCGAACTTCCGTTGATCTGGAAATTACGAGATCATTCTAGAAGGTAAAATGTAAGTTCCGGTCAACTAAGAAAGTTTCAGGCTTTCTTTGTGACCTCACAATCACATCCATTACTACCTCGCCCACACCTGCTAGAGTCGCACCGTGAAATCTTTAAGAGGGCCACTCCCGCACTCAGTGCCCTTTCTATAGAGTATATGCTCCTGTCTTAAGTGGGATTTGTTTCGGTCTATTATACTTTTACTTACTCGCTTAAGGAATCCTTTATAACCGAGATATAACTAACTGGGAGTGTCTGGAATAACCTTCGAATTCCAGTGTTTCCCAACCCATGATATTTGAGCTGAAAACTAACTATTTACACTACAATTAATTCTCCCAATATTTAACAAACTTTATTAAATTATTGTAAGGATGGGTCCTTACAAATTTCTTTGTTTTATTTATAGTTAAGAGATATCTTTTCTGCTATTTTCTCCAGATATTTTAATCATTTTGGCCTTCTACGATAATAATAATAAATCTATAAATTTGTATCTAATGTTAAACGATTTACAGTTTCATTTATTTAGGATGAAATGTCTTGAATATTAAAATGGAAGTTTACAGATTCATTTAACAATCTTCGCTTTCTAGATTTCTGCAGCTCAATTTTCCCGAAATAAATTAACTTCATTTAACAATCAACCAACCATAATTCAACTACGGCATTAATTAGCCAAGAAAGATGATATTCACTGCGTAGATACTGAAATATGATCCTTCCTTCTTTCCCCATATGTAGACCATGGCCCATTCCAGCAAAATTAAAAATCGCGCTGAGTTCAAGTGGCAGTATTCACTGCAGCTAACGTGTGCCAGCATTTGTGATCTGGTAATTTTACCAAGTGTTTGTACTGTAGTTTTACAGAGACATTATGGTTGGTGTCATGATAACAGGTCTCTCTCCAAAGCAGCATGAGTACCGTTACGGAGCTACTGTTGTAAAGGGGATATACGGACTGGAAAACTAAGAAGAAGAGAACCAACAGTCACACGTGATATAATCGAAAATTGGAGGTAAAACATTTGTTGCATGCCAATAAGCTAACGACGCTGAAGATATTTGTTTGAATTGTCTGGCGTTTGAATTCACCTTGGAATTCAAAGTTTTGTCCTTCACCAGTGCAACTCTGTTGCACTGGTGAAGGACAAAAAGGCTCCCAATAGAGCTGTCTGCAGGCTAGGACACCACCATCACCAGCCTGCATCATCGGAACTATGTACATTTGATTTGCAATCGCGTGTGTTTACCTAACACGAAGTATTTGCAATGCGCACTGGTGTCCAGGAAGTTTACAGTTGTCAGACAAGGGCAGATGGCCCCGAGTGCCAAGCGATTTTCCTAGTGCGATTTTCTAGCGATTTTCCTAGGGCGAGTACTAGTGCTTAAATAATCCCTCCACCGCTCGCAACGTTACTACTTCCCTCGCTGAGCAACGTCACTGCTTCACCGCTAGCAACATTACTGCTAACCCCGCTTGCAACGTCATTGCTATCGCTAGCAACGTACTACTCTCCTCTTCTGCTGATCGCTTGGTCACTGGTTGGCACCGCTCCTGCCTCCACGTGGCGGGGTTGGTAACCTGGGAGAAGGAATTCCCTCTTCCAGGGCTAAAAGGAGCAACGATGGATTGTGATGCATATCTACCGCTAGAGCCCACGGGCTCCAGACCTGTCAACTCTGATTCAGAGCATGACTTGAATCGTCCGAAGAGACAGCGGACTGAAAAACAGAGTGCAAATATGCCAGCATTTCTAACAATGCACTCATTACGTACACAACCTGTAGGCAAGTTATCGCCGTTTCTAATACAGAAATGCTTAGAATCGGTTGTTGGATCTCCTAAAATGATGAAGCGTCTCCAATCTGGAGACCTTCTAATTGAAGCTTCCAAACCAAGCCATTCAGAAAAATTGTTAAAATTGATAACTTTTAACAGCATTCCAGTGTCAGTTACGTCACATAACACTCTGAACACCTCTAAAGGCGTCATCAGCGAATGGGACTTACTAACTGTCTCTGAACAAGAAATAATACAAGAGCTTAGTGAACAAAAAGTGACTCATGCACGGAGAATCATGACTAAAAAAGATGGCAACCTACTACCAACCACGAGCAGGAGAATTAGAAACCCTGTCTCGCCTAAACATAGTATAATTTTTGATTTTGACTGAAGCGTATGGTGATAAAAATGTTTCCTGTAAGCACACACCTACTGCATTAGTTTAAGTTAGTAAATCACTGAGGTCGTCTATATTACTGCGTAATCCTCTACAGTTCCATTGTAGAAATTTATTCATTGGTTGGATTTGTTTGAGGAAGATTGATCTGACTGTTTTTTTCTGAGAAGATTTCTGTCTGCTTGGTTTTGGTTTCTCAATTCTGGGAAAGATTGGGCGTCCTGTATCCATGATATCACTAGCATGAAACTCTAGTACTGTGTCGTCATCCTCTAATTGGACATCTGTTTCCATGTTGATATTTCGTGGCTTCACCCTTTTCTGAATTTCAACGGTAGTTGATTTTGTTGTTTCGGGCAAGGTTGAGATAGCATCAGTTGGGATGCTGATCGGCGTATTGCTGGTTTCGTTGACTGTAGGTTTCTTATTGCATGATAAAACAGTTTTGGCCCAGGTGGCAAAGGAAATTCTAGGTTCTATGGACACATCTGTTTGAGTTGCAGCTGAGTGGCTGGTTCTGGGAACAGATGCGTATGATCGGCTAGGCATGGTTAGTAGCACTTGCTTTCTTGCTTCAGGGTAAGTGACTTTATGTTCAACTTTATATTTCTGGATTTTTTTTCCTGTTTTCCAAAGGTCACATGCTTTAGAAAATGCAGGGTGGTTTTCCTTACAGTTTGAACAAATAGGAGTACAGTCTTCTTGAGAATGCTCCTTGAAACCACAAAGAGGGCATACCGCATCGCCTCGGCATGCTGTTTGAGAATGACCATATTTCTGACATTTAAAGCAGCGAATGGGGTTTGGGATGTAAGGACGAATCTTGCAATTTAGGTAACCTGCTTTAACAGAAGATGGAAGAGTCGGAGTACTGAATGTTAAAATGATGGATCTTGAGGGAATCTACAATTCCCTCAAGACATTTCCAACTAAAAACCTCATTAGAAGTTGTAGCAGTCCGGATAGCAATGGGAATATCGTTATCACTTGCATCCATCTATATATCACCGAATTATCCTTGCTCCCAGACTGAACTGGACAGTCTTATTACGCAACTTCCACCTCCCGTCTGTTTACTTGGTGATTTCAGTGCTCACCATCCATTGTGGGGATCCTCCACCATGGATGGTAGAGGCAAACTAATCGAAACATTCCTGGATAACCATAACCTGACTCTTTTAAATTCTGGCTCTCCAACTACCTGCTGGTTCTACATCCGCCATAGACCTATCCATCTGTTCAGCATCTCTTTTTCCACGCATGGAATGGTTAGTGGTAAATGATCCATTCCACAGTGACTATTTCCCTATCATCAGTTCAATTCAAACACAGGTCAGGTCATACCCTAAAGGCCGTACTTCTTGGAACTTCCAAAAAGCAGACTGGAAAACCTATTCCAGTTGTGTTATACTTGAAAAGCAATATGCACAGCAACAGAATCTTGATGACGTAACTGACCACATTACCAGCAACGTATTATCTGCAGCATAAATTTCCATTCCAGTCTAACCTGCACAAGAGTGTACACCAAAATTAGTGATGGAATGAAGAATGCTCCAAAGCAAAGCGTGATAAAAACCGAGCTTGGAACCACTTTCGTAAATTCTCAACTACCGCCAACCTAATTGTTTACAAAAAACTCAGAGCTAAAGCGAGACAAATTAAAAAAAAAAGCAAAACATGAATCCTGGATTAACTTCGCCTCATCCATTAACAAAAATACTGACACTCGAATTATTTGGAAAAAAATACGAGACCTCAATGGGAAATTTCTACCGTTGCAATCACCAATAATACAATGGAATGGGCAAGAATTATCTTCCCCTACTGATATTGAAAATGCGCTATCAGAGTATTTTTATAACATTTCCGCCTCATCCTCTTATGTGACATCCTTTCAAAGCATTAAAACTAATGAAGAACGTCAAAAATTGAATTTTCAAACTAGACTCTCACTTCCTTATAACCAGCCTTTTACTCTAGTCGAGCTGAAGGAATGCTTAAGCAAATCGTCAAATGGTGCAGCAGGACCAGATGGTATTCACTACAGTATGTTGCAGCATCAATGTGAATCTGACCTTGGCATATTATTACTATTCTATAACCGTATCTTCTCAGAAAATACTTATCCTCTGTCCTGGCGGCATTCCTATATCTGTGCTATTCCAAAACCAGGCAAAGATCCCACTCTGGTCCAGAACCACAGACCGATATCATTAACAAGCTGTTTAGGCAAAATCTTTGAAAGGATGGTACATAAGAGGCTCACCTGGTTTCTAGATTCCCAGAATCTTCTCTCTAATCACTAATATGGTTTCCGTAAAAACAGATCTACCCTAGATTTACTTGTAAAACTTGAATGCAACATACGAAATGCCTTCGTCATGAAACAGCACCTAGTGATGGTCAACTTAGATATTCACATAGCATTCGATACCACCTGGCGTCATGGCATTATTAAAGATATGCATTAGTTGGGGCTGAGAGGCTATCTTCTTCAAATCATCCAGAACTTTTTAAAATTACGCACCTTTCAAGTCCGATATCAAAACGTGCTGTCGGCATCTCACATTCAAGAAGAGGGTGTCCCGCAGGGTTCAATACTGAGTGCTACCCTATTTGCGATTCGAGTCAACAAAATATTGGACGATCTTCCAAAAACCATTCAAATTTATATGTATGCAGATGACCTCACTATATCCTGCCAATCACAAAGTATGAATACTATCGAAAGACAGTTGCAAGTTGCTCTATTCAAAATAGAAACCTGGTCCTTATGCAATGGATATCGTCTTGCTGAACAGAAATCCACCACTACTCACTTCTGCAAACTACGATCACTTCATCCTGATTCTGAGCTAAAGATCAGTAACATGCCAATACCTCTTACTCACACTGTCCGTTTTCTTGGCCTGGTGCTAGATAGGAAACTAAACTTTCAAGCACATGTGACCTACCTTCGGACCATCTGCTTGAAGAAATTGAATATCCTCCGGTGTGTGTCATCTATGTCATGGGGCGCTGATCGACATACCCTGATCCATCTTTATCGAGCTCTCATCAGGTTCCGTTTAGACTATGGCTCCCCAGTGTATGACTCTGTTAGGAAAAAACTATTTTAGAGCGATTGAACACGATCCAGCACAGTGCTCTGCGAGTTTCTCTAGGGGCTTTCAGAGCCTTTACATTGAAGCCCATGAACCTCCCTTACATCTTCGGAGGGAAACATTGCTTTTGATGTATGCCGCAAAAATCCGCAGTCTTCCCTCTCACCCGAATTGGAGATGTCTGTACAATACCGAATGGGAGTCTTTTTCAACAGTAAACCAAATGAAAACAAACCTGCTGCACTTAGACTTAAAGAACTAACTCAAATGTGGAATATTGAAATCGGCAATATATATCAGGACATAACACCGCCTGATCCACAGTGGACAAATATCCGAGCAATTTACGATGACTATTTCCAACAGTGGGGAAAGAACACCTTGTCTCCCTTCAATATCGCACAGTTACATGAAACTCATTCTGCTTCTAATTCACAGGCCTGTAAGATCTATGCAGATGGATCAAAAACTGAGACCCAAGTAGGCGCTGCGGCAATCTTCCCTTCATTCACTACTTCTATCTCATTACCTGTAGAATGCAGTATCTTCACTGCAGAGCTTTATGCTATTAACTTGGCCCTAGATTACATTACTCAACTTCTAGCCGACCGGGCTAGCCAGGTGGGTAAAGTTCCTGCCTGGCAACCCAAAGGTCGCGGGTTCGAATCCCGCCTCGGGCTTGGATCAAAGTACTGCAAAAACCTTGGGAGGTGCACTATGGCCACAGAAGCCGATGCGCCAACAACTACAAAAAAAAAAAAAAAAAAAAAAAAAAAACTCAACTTCTAATTTCTTCTGCCTTAATATACACTGACTCGCTCAGTGCTGTCTCTGCCATAAATAGCAATACCACCTCCTCTCACCCTGTTATCAAACAAATCCATTCTAAATTACTTGTGTGCAATGAGTCAAACCAAACTGTGACATTCTGCTGGATACCAGGGCATTCTGGTATAGCAGGAAATGAAAGAGCAGATCTTGCAGCCAAACAACCAGATACCAATATTTTACAGAATTGTCAAGTTCCGTATTCTGATTTCAAACATATCATTCGTAAAGCATGTTACAATAGCTGGTCACTGATCTGGAGAGGTTATCCAGGAAACAAACTATACCAAATAAAACCAGAATCAAAGCTGTGGCTCTCCAGTTTCCGGAAAAAATAGACGAGAAGAAACAATTTTAGGAAGGCTAAGGATTGGGCATACTCACCTCACTCACCTGGATCTATTAAATAATGACAGCGCTCCCCAATGCACATCATGGCAAGTTCAACTGACCATTCGCCATTTGCTAGTGGACTGTCCCCACTTTCAAACCATCCGCTTAGACATCTTTAAGTCAATTTCTAATACGCAGTCATCAGTAAATTTAATGCAGATTCTGGGAGATGATCCTAATAAAAAGGAACTATTTACTTTCCTAAATCGGATAGGAATATATCATAAAATATAGTTATAGTTTCATATTCACCATTAGAAAGACACAATATGGCCCCAGTAGCCTATGTGTCGTTAAACTCAACAACAACAAGGGCAGATTTATTTGCGGAACATTCAGAAGATTTTACATTCTTCCTTTGCTCCATCAGTTCTCCACTAGCCACAGCAACACAGTTGGCAGGTCATGTCTCCAGACGTGTTTCGTAACCTCATTGCATCTGCGCTGCTCGTTATCCGTCAGCATAGCCCCAACACATAATTGGATAAGTGGTCAATCAAATTTTAATGAATACTAAGTGTGTATATGAACTAATTAGCTTGAATGCATGTTTAGTGTTTAGTTCCAGAAGTATTTGCTTCTGGTCTTGTTCTTGTTTGCTTCTGGTCTTGTTCTTGTTTGCTTCTTTAAAAGAAATCGCGGAGCATCAAGATGCTCTTTAAACTACTTTCAAAAGTCCTTCCGTAAATTCCCCTCTGTAGAAATAACTGCATATCCATAGTGTGGCTTCTTCACCATCTAATGACTAGCTACACTCTTTAATGACCTTACTTCTCTTCCTTTTTTCACTGCAGAATCTTCCCAGAACACTTAAAAACGAGAAACAAAGTTTCTTATCCTCCATTTCAAGAGATTTAACTTTATATACTACAAACACCAAGAATGGTAAATACTCCTCATTTCGTTTTCTAAATACGTCTTACGTGACATATACCGCCGTTTATTAGAGTTTTGTCATTCCAAAAGCAAATCCTCATCATATATGGTATCTTAACACGACTTCCCCTCTTTCTGTCAGAAATCGGCCGATAGATGTAAATGGGTGTGAGAAATAATCAGTCAACAATATTAAAGTGAATATCACTTTATAAATTGTCCATTCTGCTCACCCTTGTGTATAAGAAGAACAAGGTTTGCTGGTAAAGAAGTAATCATACTTTTTTTAAGTTGAATTCCTGGTCCTTTATTTGCAAGTCATCATTTTTCAACCTTCTTTTTTGCTGGGTGACATTAACAGAATAAAACTCAAAGAAAACGGCAAGTGAGAAGAAATTACTACGATATGGAGAACATCCACACCATATGTTCGCAATAACTAATGTGGTCACTGAAATAAAACTAATCTTAGGAGCTGCTGTCATTTTGTGAGGTAAAAAAGACTTCACTCGACGTATGGAAAAAGAGATATCTTTTTTAGAGTTTGTCCATTATAACGTTACGATGTTTATTTTTGATTAAAAACGGTCTGTGAGTTTCGTTTTCCTCGTTGAAAAAATGTTTCCCTTTAGTAGATAGCAGTTTTAAAAATATATTACAAGGAAATGACACCGCATACAAATTCTTTATTACTGTGAAGAGTTTATTTTTGTCTAACGAAGATAATGCTTAAAATTTACTATTAGAAGGAAATTTCAATTAGATTCAAACAGTATTTGCATTTCAAATCAAGAGACGACACTGTTCGATTGCAGACAATCGAATTATAAGGTTAATAATTGAGCATACTGTCTGTTTGAAAAATAAAATATATATAAATGGATATATCAATGTTCTTCGTATATTTAAATCATTTAGTTCACATTAAACTATATAAGCAAAATGGTTTATATGTATAAGCAAAGTGTTTCTACCCTCACTGGCCAGCCAAAATATTTGCAACTTCTTCCAATTGATGTCAACAGAAAGTACACGTAAATGTAAGTTGTCAAATGGTATGATCACAAGTATCTCGACATCATATAAATACAGTACTCTACGCTTTGCTGGAGCTTCTTAGTCGATTTAGTAATGGGGAAGATGGGTGATCTTTACAGTTTTCAGAAAAATTGTTATTGTTGGGGCACGCTTAGCAGGAGCCATAATTGAGAAAACAAAGAAAATCACTGGTGTGTTGGAAACGACCATCTCAAAAGTATACAATGAGTCGAAATGAAAAGAGGATGCAGCTCTTAAAGGAAGAAATGAGGTAGAAAGTTCATACTCCAAGAACAAGACCGAGGAAATTTAAAGTATTAGTATTAAGAGTGAGAAATGATGCAAGAAAGCAAGCTTATATAGCATCGGAAAAAAATAATAATAACAATAATTCCCATTTCACCTATCTGTCCCCTCCAATATTTTGTCTAGTTCTTCCTTGAATTTATTTGAACTATCAACCACAACAACAACAAATGGAAGTTTGTTTCAGCAATCAACCAACAGTTGGCTGAAAGCAAACTTCCGCACATCTATTCTGCAACCACCTTTCCTCAGTTAGAATTTGTGTCCTCATGTGTATAGTCTGATTTCTAAGAATATACACATGAGGAAGAGGAAGAATCACATCATCAATTAGCTTGCTCTATCCATTCAACGCCTTAAACAGCCCAATGAACCAATCTCGTTGACCTCAGTACTCGTTCCAGCAGCTTTATATCCTTTCTAAAATGAGGCCTCCAGACCAGTATGAAGTACTCAAAATGGGACCTGACCATTGCCTTATACAAAGGAATAATCACCTCCTTATCGCTGCTAGCTAAATTTCCGTATATCAAAATTCCCTATCTTCACTGCTCAGAGAACTATATCTGACTGAACAATTACCTCCAGGTCCTTTTCGTTTTCCAGTACTCTGAGTGGAGTACCACAAAGTTTATACGTTACGCTGGGATTACTGCTACCCATGTGCAGTACCTTGCGTTCGGCAGTATTAAACTTCAGTTGCCATTTCTCAGCCCATCTGCCTATTTTTTTCTAAATCTTATTACAGCAGCAGCATACCTTCATTACTGTCATTAACTACCCTGCCAACCTTTGTTTCATCTGCAAACTTAGACAATAAGCCTTATATACTTTCATTAATAAATACAGAAAACAACAATGAGCCCAGAATCGAACCCTGTGGGACTCCACATTAGTCCACAATGAGTAGTGTCCGTTAATTACCACTCCCTGTTTCTGTTTTCTCCCACTCAACAATCCCTTTACCCATAGCAGTAACTTTTCCTTAATGCCACACTGCTCCAAATTGTATAGCAGTCGTTAATGTGCACCAGTATTGAAAACTTTTCTGAAATCCCAGTATATGATATCAAAATTATTTTTTACTTCCAGTTCCTTTGTCACTGCATCATAGTATCCAATTAAATTGGTCAGACAGATCTCCTTTTAACAAGCCCATGCTGTGGCTGAAATATAACTGCACTTCTGTCTAGATGATTCTGCATTATTTCTTGAACCACTGACTATTATTTTTCCTGGAACAAAAGTTACGCTAACAGGTCTTTAATTACTCATGTCACCCTTTGATCCCCTTTGTGAATTTAGGATACATTTACACATATCCAGTCCACAGCGACCACGTCTGAATCCAAAGATGCTCGCATTATGTTTAAGGGTTTGCTTACCTCCCTTAATATAATTGGCTAGACCCCACCACCCACGTACCTTTTTATGCCTGAATAGAAGGTCCAGTGAGCATCAAATGACTGAAAAATTCAATTTAGGCAAAGAAAGACCAATTTTAAATCGAACTATGCAGCTGAAGTTAAAGAATCTGGGATTTGCTAGACATCTGCCTATATGCAAGTGACATATTTATGTGAAAAATTAAAAAAAATTGCCACCGACGCTAAGACAGGACTGTGGAACAAAGATCATATTGTCTGACGAGTGTCGATTTACATTTGTTTTGCACCAGTGGTAGGGTGAAGCTGTGGTGTGACCTCATGAAATCATGAATTCACCAATCTCGTGTGTCGAATGATTGGTCTCGTGTCCACCAGTCATTCGGCTGGAGATGATACAGTGGTATGGGGGATATTCTTTTGGTACGTATTGAGTCCGCTCATACCGTTAGAAGGTCGAGTTTACCTGTGAAAATCTTTCTGTCGTATCGAAATAAATTCATCCTGGCTATACCAACTTCTCTACCGACCGCAATACAGCAGCTTATGGAAGAACATTCATTAAATCTGGGGCTGGACTCCCTCAGCCACCAAATGGAATTTATGACACTAGGTGTACGAGCTGTAATAGTTCGGGCGAAAGATGGCCCTACTAGAAATTGAATAAATTCTTTTAATATTTTGGCCAGTGAGTAGATTATGAAATTTTGAATTAGTAATGACATTTATCAGTTAAGTTCTACATATTTCTTACAGCAACTAAAATATTATAAGTATGGTAAGTGTGTGGTGTCCATTCCTCATTTTCCTTCTCTCCTTAATGGACAAAGAAAGGCCTTCCAAATTCAAAAATACCTTTTAGAGGCATTCTGATATTTTAAGTAATATGGAATAAACGGATTTAAAAAAATACAGCTTTGTTTCCTGAAATGAGACGAACAATTTTCTTGTAGGCAGTTTAGGAGACAATGAAAAATATATTTGCAAATGCAATGAAGAATTTTGTAATAAAGATAGGTAATTCTACAAAAAGGAAATAAATAAAATTAAATTAAATGAATATCGATCAATAATTAAGGGCAGTAGAATATAGTTAGTGCGTGTATTTGTGGCTAGATAAGTATTGGAAAGATTGTTTTTAAAATTATTCTGTTCAGTTTGCATCCATTTTGTTTATAAACTCCCCGGCTTCTTTCCCTAATAATTTGCGTTTTTCATGGATTTTTCTTTCATTTTTCCTTAATGCGTCCAACGAATCCATTTATCTGATTAGTGAACCCATTACCGAATTTAATGTAGTTTCAATCTTTGATTTTCACTACAAGCAACATAATGTATAAATGCGCCATCCCAGCAGCGTGTACAATCAGTAGCAACAACCCCTAGCTTCTCCCGCATACTTCGTTCAGAAACTTTTTTTTTCGTTCCTTTAAATAGATACCACGAATAGCGATATTTAAAAATCCGGTACCGATGAATGGTGTTGGTGTAATTCATTTAGTAAGCATGTTCGTGATTACAAAATTTCTTTCTACTACAAATAATGTATTTTCCAGTCATTCATCACTTTTGGGCTACGCATGCGTATTTTTTAAGGTCATTAAGGTGTTCTTTATCATTTTGAGCATAGTTTTTCGTTTCGGATGATAAATCTTTTAGAGAACAGCTGTCACAGTAAGCTATTTAGAAGCAATTAAATAAGAAAGAATTTGCAATAACATCAGAACGGTTAACAAATCATGGCTCGTGTTTCTATTAAAATCCTATTTATGGAGTGAGGTTAAGAGCCTTGCATTCTTCGCATACGTTTGAGCCACTGTATTTTAACAAGAGTGCTCGTCTCGTCAGGATTTATTTTTTTTTCATATCAACACCTAATATCAAATTTGTTTTGAATTTGAGTCACTGGGTTTTTATTGTTATTTTCATGCTTGCTGCGTGCAGAGTATGGGGTGGGATAAATCGGGTCAACTATAACTATTTTTTGCTTCTATTTTGATAACGATGCTAATTAAGCAAGCTTATTTACGTAACGTCCATATTGTGGTTGTGTTTTGTAAATATTTTTGCAAAAACTGGCTGTTACAATTGTCCCTACATATTAGTCGATTGTAACATAGAAACTGATTGAAAAATTAGCTTAGTATAGAGATTTTGCTAATTGAACTTTTATTCTTCTAAAGCCTACGCGATTGCTGCAATAAACACAAGCTTAACTGCATAACTTTACTCACATGTTACAATATTGTAATGCGCCTGTTCCAGAAGCTTTTTATAATTTTTTTTTGAAGGAATTCATTCTCTCGTATCTGTTCCAACAATTTATAGTCAACGCTGTCCTTCTGCGCTTGAGCAATCTCGCAATATTCCAATTTACAAAAAAAAAAAAAAGGAAATACCATTACTTTTCTTCCCACTGTTGTATTCAACGCTGTCCCCAAAGGCTTTTAAATGTTAATTTTCAGATATCTCAGTATCTGCATTCATCGTTTTATCGATAAATACTTGTATGGTTTCCTTCCTATATATCACTCACCGTCGCTGTATTTATGCGCTATGTACAGAGTGTTTCAATTAAAAGGCACTAGAGGCGCACCTCACTTATTTTTAAATTTAGCTATTTGTTATCTAAACTTTTTTTGTCATATTTGGGCTACTTTTTTAATTTGATGTTAAAATTGAAATAAGGGTTACCGTTTAGATTTTACGATTTCTAAATATAAATTTTACTTAACCAACTGCATTTTTCTTAATTGTAAAGTTGTTCCCCGTCCTCAGTTTAATCTAAAACGTCATCAATGTACTTCTGACACAAATAAACCCCGTTTTATTTCGAGGAATTAAAAGAAAACAAAAACAAAAAAAAACTAGCATAACAGTTGTTTGTGTGCTCTTTGGTGCGCGCGTTTAACTATACAACTACAGTTGTATAGTTAAACGCGCTTTTAACTTTCTTCAAAATAAAATTGGTTTACTTTCATTTCAGAAGTGCGTAGATCAATATTTTAGACTCATCCGAGGACGGGGAACAACTTTCCCATTGAGAAAAAGTAGTTGATTAGGTAAAAGCTAAATGATAATACTTAGGCGAATTTTAACATCATTCAAAAATTTCAGCCCGAATATGACAAAAAAAGGACAAAAAAAAAATAACTTAAAAACCTAAACCTAAAAAGAGGCGAGATAGACTCCGGTGCCTTTTAATTGAAATACTCCTTATATCCCAATCTTGATAAAATAAACAGATTCACTGTTCTGTGATATGTTGCATACATTTCGTTCTGCTCATTCCGATAATTCTGTAACTTAAACTTTTTGCATACGCTTCTCTTTATTGAATCTGTTTCAACAGCTGCCTAGTAAACGTCATTTTTCAGATATTCTCGAAGGGGGAAGGCTTTATAATTCCTTTTAATACATCAGACAAGCTTCTTCTTTAGGCCGTCATCTGTTCATATTACATGTAAACGATTTGTCATTCGCGTCTAGTCTGCCAACATCGAGTGACAACTGCATGCAGATTATCTGAAGCCTTGTAAAGTTATTAATTCATACTTTGACAGCACGGAACAGTTCTCCACTCTCTCTCTGAGCAAGAACATTTTTCTAAATCCTTCGAAGTTTTCTCTCAATTCGACAACTTATTCAGTGTAAATTGTATAAGACGACACCAGCTGTAGAAAATTGTATTGGCCTATGCAGTGTACGGCTATGAAATAACTTATAAATTTCAATTAAAAATAAATATAATAATAAAGAATTAATTATTATTAACTAATTAATTAATAATAAAATTACCGATATATTTGAAAATGCGAATTTTATGGTACAGACAAACATTACCCAAATAATTCCACGCCTTGGCGAGTCCCACGTCTGACCAATTCATTTAATGAATGACTAGGAGTTGAGAAGGAAGATAAAGGTGCCAAAGCCTGAAGCTGATTACTTCATCTTTCTGCTGCATCGATACGAGTCAGTTTACCTCTCCTTTGGTCTTCTGAAGATAACCATAGTATCACTTTGATTGTAGCAATTCCTTAAGGAAATGGTTGTGATATCCCAGCCAGTTCTAGCTGTGATTAAATGGAAAAACGTGTCTCCCAGTTGGTGCCTCTAGGAGTGATGTAATAACTAACACCGATCACAGTCAAGACAGATCAGTTTTGCTACAACGTAGCTTTGGTCAGTCTATTCAATATGTCATTTATCTTTCTTCATATTTCTCGTCTTCCTTATTCGCGGTCATTGGGGTTTATTGGAAAACAAAGCTACGTCGCCTGAGTATCTACATAAACACAGCTTATATTTTTGAATAATTCAATATGCACAACGAGTTGTGATGAGGTAACTGTTACGGAGCTGAACACCTCCATATAGTGACTAACCCTTAAGTGGCTTTCAAAGAAGCCTATCATAATGGAAGACCAGACATGACATCGTAAATCTTTGAGTAGGAGATACTGAAGATTATGTCATTACAGCCCTGTGTCACAAGCACTTAAACATGAATAGTGCCAGCACCATAACAAGTGTTGACACTACCTGGCCAACACTAATACAGCGTCATCGATACAGCTAAATCGATGTGCGAAATGTTTTCTGTGACGTAAACCTCGCAGTTCTTGGTCACTGATCATCAGAAGATATTTACTGCCACTAATCATTTCTCATCCATGTATAACATGAAATTCTTCCTCACTCCGTTAACTCAATCGATTTAACTGTAATCCATCATTTCTTCCGAATCATAACTCTTTTTGGTTGTAGAAGGAGCTTGCAAAATCTAACGAGCTATCATTACGGATTACGAAATGTTACGATTATTTTATGTTATTATTTATACGATTGCAGAGAGTTCTCAATGTCATTATGATCTCTATATTATTATGTTATGTAGTATCCACTGAAGTCTCCATCTGATAACGTGCATTTCCACATTTATTTGAATGCATTTGAGATATTCGACCACTGCATTTAGATTCTGAAATCCGATAGTTTTGGTAATAGCTTTCTTTCATACTTAATTTTATAATATTATTAAACAGCAAAGAATTGTGATTTTATATTAATTCAACACCGTTTTCTCAATTAAGCATGAAGATTCTTTTTACTAATTTCACCTGCAAAAATGATTATCCTCGTGGGTAGCAGATGGATACAGTCACCCTCCTCCCCACGCCAGGTTAAAAATCCCTAGGTTTGAATCCTGTCAATGAACGGGGAATTTTTATGGACTTCTTCACATTGTGGCTGAGTTAACCTGCCTCAAGCGAGAATTGCAGTTTTGGTCCAGCAAACAGGCAAATCGACCACAGAACATATATAATTTACAGACACAATATACTCTCGCCTTAGCAAGTTGCTTTGGCAACTTTCTAAGGCAAGTACATATCTGCCTCAGTCAGGCTAGCTATTATTTATCAATTTAATTCCGTGGAGAAAGACACCATATACAGTATAAATATTTTTTTCTCTATAAATTAGGAGAGCAGTACTGGAGTATGTTTTTAATGATGACTACAGCAAAACCAGTTTATAGCTAAAAATATTTAAAATCTTTTATGATGCATTGATTTCTCAAATTCTGAGACTGTTCATAGCAATCTGTAGCGACAGCCTCGCAGCTGGAAAGACGAAACCTCCGGTTCAAGTGTTCTAGTATTTTTCTAACAACAACCTTTTAACCTGCGTGCCCTATCTTTAAAAAAGTTTAACTGCAGGTATCGTAATGAGTTTATAAATTGTTTAGACCTGAAACTTATCGCCCTCAAAATATACTTACGAATCTATTTTCTAAAGCAATGTTTTTTCAACCACTTATTACGCATATCTCAGGTATACGTGATTACTTAGATCGCGTAATAATCCAACCAGCCTCATTTCTCCAACGTATATGCGTGAACGCTTTCTGATTGGCAAGTGATGTTCAAACAGGAACTCGGCATATATCCTGTGTGATTCAGCGTTTATTCTAACCCTGTTTTGTCTCTCTCATCCAAGCGCTGCCTTGAAAGGATTATCCTCATATAAAACTTATGTAAATAAGGGAGTCCCATTTGTGACCTGCCAAGAAGCATTGGATAAACTTGCTGTTTCCAGCTCAGTGCCAATAGCCCATTACTTCTGCACAGATTTAAAAATACGAAGAAAACGAAGAGGAAGAGGGATATTAGGAAATTTCGAAGAAAGGGATGCAGGTTGAAAAGTAAATAAAAATTGAAGTTTTGTTATTTTTTTTGTCTCTTTGAGGGTTCGCTATGTGGTTCATTATAATTACAGTACGATTCTTGCGTTAATCTTAAAATATCGTCTACCGATTTTTAAATCTCTTTTCTGTAGTATTTCGGTTATATTATTTTGTGTTATCTTATATTAGTAACGTAAAATTGATTAATAAATAGATCCATTCACGCATCATAATTATCAAAAATGTTTAATTTCAGAACTGTTGTTTCAATGTTTTTTAGTATTTTTATTGTGCTCGTTCTTTTTAATTATTATTTTTATTTTTTAAACTTATTTTGTTATTTATATTTTTAAATTGTTATTTTATTTTTATTTTTTAATTTCTTTTATAAACTGCATTAACTGGTTTTCCATATATATATATTTTTATAATTATTTCTTTGTAAATGAAACTGTTAATCACCTTGTGTCGCATTAATCTTACTTCTTCCCCACCCCTAAAATTTGTCTTTTCTGTATCGAGCTAGTCTGTACCAGGGCGGAAACAGCTGGGTGTCTCTTTGTACTATTATTTTTTTTATCATCATGGATAGGGAAGTCTTTATAATGTATGAATATGCGCCCACTCCCCCTTCGCCCACGAAGAACCTTTTTAAAATTCCCCTCTAAACCTATCTGTTGTTTTAAGACTCCTTTCTGTGCACAGTTTAGATAAGCCGACTCTGGAACTAGTAATTTTTGAACTGAATCTTATATTGTTAAAAACTAACCGATAGTCAGCTCCAGCTGCATCCAGGAGCGGCTAGATGAACACAGACCTTTTCACGGTGTTCGGGAAAGCACAGTATTTCTTGTTTGCATCCAGCTTCAGTTCCAGGTGCTTAAACGTTCTTATACGGTTCTGCATGTATGTGGATGATTTTTTTTGCGACAAAAGAATCAAAATCACGAAACACTGATCTCCAAAAATTACTCTGGTATCCCTATTTTCATAGTCCATTGGACCTTTCTAGATATACAAGTGACTCAAACCTGTATACATGTATATGGAAGGCGATGAGCCAATCAAGTTAGATGTTCTCGTCATGGCACGTAGAGCGCGGAGCTCACTGATTTTGAAGGGGTGCGATTGTCCATCCGTACAATTGTTTGCCTATACTACTGTAAAAGTGACCTCGGTGATGCCAGCAGAAAATGTAAACATGATTGTGATACCACCGTCCAGAAACGTACAAGAAGACCACACAGAAGCTCACTCCACATGACTAGAGGGGAGGGTAATCTATTATAAACTATTATGATAATCTCATCAAAGATCCTTGCAACACATCAATCAAGTGCTGAAGGTGCCAACAGGAATTGAGGTCTGTACAAACACGTTACGTACAGAGCTCCACAGCCTCGGTTTTCATGCGAGAGCGGCGGCGCATTAGCCAAACATTAGCAACCACAATCAGTGAACTACCTTGCATTGGGCAGGCCACGTATTGGTTCATAGAGTAATAAAAATCGGTTCTATGGGGCAAAGAATTTCACATTCTATTTCGATCAGATGGACGAGTGTGGGTATTAGAGGGTGCCTGAAGAATGTCTGCTGCAGCTGGATGTATTGTGTCAGCAATTAAGTTCGGAGGAGATGGTGTTATGGTGCGGAACTGTTTCTCATGGTTTGACCCTAGACCTTTGGCGGTTGTGCGGAGAACCATCAGCGTCGATGACTAATTTAGCATTTTGGACAATTCCATTCTCCCAACGATATAATCTTTGGTGCAAACTCACATCTATTTCAAAAGAATAATTCTCCATGCCATATCGCTGGTGTGCTGTTCGAGAATGGTTCAAGGACCATGAAGGTACAAAAGTTGGAATGGCTAGCGTAGAGTTTCGTTTTAAACCCTACTCTATTCCCTTGGGATGAACCGAAATGTCGGGTGAACGCCAAACTAACACATACCACATCAGAGGCTCAACTGGTCACTGTTCTGTAAGGGGAATGGAGGACTGTATCTGCAGTCTATCGTTTGTTGGCGTAAAACTTACCCAGAAGGAGAGATATGTCAAAGTATCCAAAGGGGAGGGGGGTGACCGATACACTATTGATGTGAGTGGCAGTGACGTCATTGTGAACTTTCTTCAGTATACTTTTTTGGAGGGTAGTGCATATTGAGTCAGTAAATTGCATGCATCGGTCGATTTGCCTGTTTTTTTCTGGATGAAGTTTCGTAAATTCCTACGGTCTTGAGCGTGAGACCTTTTTCGCTCTATATTGTTGTGTGTGTGTGTGTTTCAAGCAGTCATGAAGGAACCATGCAGATATTTCCCCTCACTAGAAACATAAAAAGGAATTATGATGAGACGTGGCCACAGAAAAACAAAAATAGTGTCCACGCCTTTTCTCCAGACTTCGTCCGTGGTAGGACGAACGCTATTGTCGGCAAGATGCCAACTAAGGAAGTTGAGCAAAAGACATCTCTTCACTGGGTACTGGAAATATTTTCTGTAGAGCGATCATTCTTGCCTCTTCTTTCCTATTCTCCCCTCCCTTTTTCTTTTTATATGTCGGTTACTTTACAAATGTCTCTCAGGTCGACTTATAGACTGGTGTCTATAATTATCGTGTTCATTTTCGCTGCGATGTAAAATGGGGCGTTTTCCATGATTTTGCCAGTTATAAATGCAAATTAATGAACCACTTTCACTTCAGACTCTGTAACACCTGGTGTTGTTACGTTCAGGATGATACTACCTTTGGAAATCGGACTGCCATTGGTAGACAGAGAACCACTCTGCGGCTGGCGAATCAGACGTTAGAGATGCAAGGTTGGTAAAACTCGTACAATATAAATTCATTTTTCCTGTGGAGAAAAAGATAGATTAAAAGTGTCATGTTGCCAGTTGGAGATATCTTAGCTGGTGGATGAAATCTCTGCTCAGGTACACTTTACTATTCATTTTTCAATAAGGGATGGAATATTGTAAATCTTAGTGTTAACTTCATATTCTAGGTCAATTTGCTTGTTTCGCTGGATGAAAATTCCGAGTTTCCAACGGAGAAAAACCGTGAAACCCTATTCAGAGACCAACTAAGGGCTGGTCTAATTTCGAGGGGTGGTCAAAACGTACTGGGAACTGAGTATATAAAAAAGGATTAGCATATAAAATTAACGTTGAGTTTGAAAAAGTTAAGGTAATATCATACGCAAATTTTTGAAGCTGTCTATTAGATGCTTTTAATTATAAAGTGAAAGAAGAAGAATGAATAACTGATAATTAAATATTCGCTCATATCTAAAGTATTTCAACAAAACTGGAGAAATTTATTTAAGGAATCTATGAAAGAATGACTATAGTACACAGGGTGGAGTGAATGCCAGTTTACTGAGAGAGAGAGATTCAAATTGCTAAGAAGTAAATTTATCGAATGTTTAAACATTTCATTTCAATATGATAAATAACATCATATAAATATAATATTAGTAAAGTAATTTGAGCATAAAAGTGACTTCAATATTTAAATTGTACAAATTATTTTTCGGTAAACTGACATATGTCCCTCCCAGTTATCCCACTGTTTTTTGTGATGGTCGCCATAATTTAAAACCAATCGATAATCAGTTGAAGATGATCTGATGGTTATTTGAAGCAATTAATCCTGAAACACATGTCTTAATAAGCCAAATTTTTCTGTAAATAGATGGAAAAGTGTCAGAGGTAAAGATAAAGAAAGATCAAAATATCCAGTGAAATCATTTGAATCAATGAACTTTTCTGTTTTGTAAAAACATTAGGGAATGGAGCCAACGGAAGAAATTTTCAAATTATTAAACGATATGCCAGCTGTACATTTATTATCTTTAATAACTGGAGCAGCACGGCTACATTTTTATGATGCTGAATCGAAGTTACAATCAGTGCAATGGTAGCATAACGGAACTCCCAAGACCCCACAAATTCCGAACCCTACCTTTAGCTGAGGTTGGGCCTCAGTTTTATGAGGCCCAACGAGATTATTATTGATTCATTATATAGTACCTAAAACATCGATCACAGCAGATTCCTATGCAAAGCTAATGTAAAAATTTAAACCAAAGTGCGACTGAACTGAGGGGGAAAGTTAGCTCATGCTGTATTGATATTTCAAGATAAATAACAAGGCTTCTATCCACAAAGCTTGCACAAGCTTGAATTCAAGAGAGCGGATTCCAATAATGAAATCTATACCAACCTATATTTCTGGTGCGGTTCACTGTAACTATTTTTATTTTTTTTTTACCACAAGTAACACCTTCGCGAAACCCATTTTAACACATTGAAAACAATCGAACTAATTCAAGTTTAACTACATTTAAATCAATCCAATTTTAACTGTATTGAAACTACCCCAAGTTTAATCCATTGAAGCTAATAAAATTAAAACAAATAAACTAATTATTAGCCAATGATATAATAAACAATCTAACAATTTAATATTAATCATCCACGTTATGTCCATTACTGAACATATTAAAATGCGTATACTTTCTTCTTATTTAAGTGAAATTTTTATCAAAATAAACTTCTTGTTGTACTTGCTTCCCTACCTTCTACAGCCAAATTCATTGGAGAAAAACAGTGCATCCCGACAGCTGTGAAATAATTTATAGCACATCAATGCGCATATTTTCCATATTCCTATGAGAGACTTTGAAAGAATTTTAACCCAGTAGATGTAATTTCCTTTTAGATAGACTGGAGATACACATGTCTGTGATGCGACTTTTATCTACTACATTCAGTTTTGAAAATATCACCTATCAGACGCTGCCAGATATGGATTGTGCACCCGCCAATCATGTTGGATGCTAAAAGGAACTTATACAAAACGGTCACTGCACCTAGTTGTTAGAAACTCCTTCCGGTGCCTATTATTGGAACCAAAACTTAAAAAAAATGATTATGGACATAGATTATTAAAAAACGTGCCAGATTTAGTTGTACATTTGTGGAATAATTCACAGTAAATGACAGTCCCAAGTTGGCTGAAGGGGCTTGTAAATAAATACCTTTTATTTTACAACGATTAAAATGAACTCTTTAACCTTCACGCCTAAAACGCTAAGGGGGTTGTCCCCTTATGATCAAAATAATGTGAACTTTTAGATTTTTTTGCTACTTCATGATTAAAGCTTAATAACTCTCTGAACACTGCTTTACCAATCCCCTTCCTTTAGAAAATTTAGAGACCTCCACTGTTTACAGTTGTAAATATAGAAGGTATAGAATAG
The DNA here is from genome assembly GCF_048544385.1 of Mastigoproctus giganteus. NCBI lineage: Eukaryota > Metazoa > Arthropoda > Arachnida > Uropygi > Thelyphonidae > Mastigoproctus > Mastigoproctus giganteus. Next base: position 90,375,065 of record NC_143586.1, on the reverse strand, counting down.
CTAAACCTGAAATATAATTGGAGAGCTTTGTTCTTATGGTAATCTATTTTTAGAGACGTTGCAATGTAAATATTCAACTCCAGCGTTTCTTTCCTGAATACAGACCTCACCTGGGTTTATAGTAATTGATCATTCTCTCGCGCTATTTCAGCGTCTACAAATCATTACGAAATATTGCGTACAGTAAGCAGTTTCATCTTGATGTTCAGCGTGCCATTTTAATGATATATGAGCGGTTTCATGAGTGAGTACAGCGTCATCTGTTAGCCAATTTTTTTAATAATTCTCGATGGTACTAATAGGTGTACTATTTATTTTCGTATAGCTTTGATATACGCCCCCTTAAAGTTGCATCTCTGCTTATAGTTCAGAGTGTCTTATATATTGAAAAGGCTCGTTATAGCAGTTCTTAGAGATAATTCCAACTTACATTTATAGCGCTAAACAAAAGAACCAAAGGGTATTGTTAAATAGAGTAATACAACTGTCACACGCAATCTTGATCATTACTGCAAGCTTCTCCATTAAATTTTCAAGAGTCCTTATCCTCCAACAATCAAAGATGCCTGCAAGAAACAATAGTACCTATTTCGCGTTTTTCTGCGTGATAATGTTTACTGATAGTCGAAATTTATTATGTGATGTTCTTATCTGTGGGCGAAGCTTGATAAGCATAAGTATAGTAATAACTGAAGAGATAAACTACCAAAGAACACTACAAGACACGTCATTTTTTCTGAGCAGCAACTGTCATAAAACACATGCTCCGTGATTGTAGCGGTATATCACAGTAAGTGGCCTATCTTGGAATCGCTATAAAGTATACGCTAGTGGAAATAAATAATTTCAAAAGATATTTGTTCTGGAAATAGAACTGCGTGCAATAGTAAGGCAGCTGCTACAAAGATATATATATCTTACTTTAAACAATGTTATAACTAAGAATTCTTTTGTTTTAAAAATCTTTGGATAAAGTCTTGGGTTTTGAACTCCAAGTTTAGTCTGCGATTATGTTTAGATCGGGAAAATAAAGAAATAAATTTTCTCTTTCTTCCCTGTTTGTGCGATCTTCAATTTTGGAAAAAGGAAAAAGTCACACGGTGGGAAACAACAGCCAGTCCTTGGCTAGAAATTCCTGACATTCAAAACAGAGTGAGCAAAAGCGTTATCTGATGGGGAAAAACCAATCACCAGTGCACTATTTCTCGAGACATTTGCCATCCATCTTCTTGTATACTCTCTAGAACACCTTTTTGAAAATGTTGATTCGTAATTTGTTCCTCTGGGATGAATTTCTAATGCCTAATTAAAACAATGTCGAAAAACGCAATCAGCATATTCACTACGTTTTGATGACCTTGTTATGGCCTTCTTCGGACAAGGAGACAATGGTTCCTAGCTGAATATTCAGCGTCGTCAACTGAAGATTGCATTCCGCCAGAACCTAGCATATGAATGTTGTACCGGCTACCGTAGTGTCATCTTGCGACCAATTTAGAAACTTATCGATCACACTTCGTATATAATAGTCTCTGATTCCAAGTTATAATATAGCTATTGCTGCATGGCCTCGTAGAAATTAAAAGAGGTTTGCAGAACTATCTTGTCCTTTTATATGAGTTGCTGCTAGCAGGATTTAAACTGCTTAGGTGATGCAATGATCTTAATACTCACAGCAGGACGAACTTTACCTTTTCAATGAACCCATAATATTGGCAAGGCCATCTGTTTAAAAGTAATGCAATACCAGGGTTGCAAACTCGTTGCAAAGTTCGTTCTGCAATGAGCATTAAGACCATTACTTTACCTCAGCATTTTAAATCTTGCTGTTCGCAAAAACTCACTACAGAATGAAATATTCTTGCAAATTTCTTATAATAATTTATGTTGGATAAACTTGTGATCATTTTTCGTGATCACAAGTTGTTTTTCACCATTATCTTATTGTTTGATTAACTTCAACTCGAAACTTTCCTTATTTTTGAATCCGATTATATTTTTTAATCATAAAGTATGATTTCAAAAATTAAATCATTGTAGTAATTTCCTTTAAGTTATTAAATCCATTTAACAACTTAAAGGAAATTTTCTACCTTCTTATCCTTTCTTTGATTGCAAATACGCTCTATGAGTGCTATTGAATTTTTTCCTATTTTTTTTTTTTTTAAGTTATTAGATTGCATTACAAATTCTTGCTTTGGGACTCGTTTTGAAGATACGTTTCGCAGTTTTTATCTGTAAATGTAATCTCTTCCTTCCTATTCTGTCAGCAAACCAGTACCCTGGTTGGCATCCTCTTTAGTTTTATTTTTATTATTATTTTCTTTTTTTTCCGGAGGCGCCATTTTTCCCATCTTCCTCTCTGGCAGTTTGCTGCTTATGACATATATCCGGCTTCCTTCGCGATAAAAAAATAAATAAATAATAAAATAAAGAAAAGCTTACCTAGAAGCAGAAAAACAGATGTAAATAAAACCGAAATCCATAACTGAATATATTTATAGTATAATTTCCATCGCTGTCTGTTGTGTGAGTGCTAAGAGATAAAATACGATTACCTAGCATATGACACCACATTATTGATCTCCTTGTTTAGTAGGTTATAAAAGCGTGACCTAGATTTCTAACGCTAAAAAGGGAACAAAGTAATTTTGCTGCTCTTTTTATCTGTTTCTTCTCCCACTTTTCCATTTATTTTATGACCTCGAATAACCATTAGCATTGTGGAAAATAGGATGCATAACAAATCGGAAGTTAATGAATATTATTTACATTTCCGATATTTAGCTCAGTTTTGTGTATAGACACTTTAAATATTCAAATAAACATTTAAACCTTAATATAAGTTACAGCAAGATATTCAAACTGGGACTTAACCCCAAAAAACTATTTACATAAATAAAAAATACTGAAAAATACTTTCATTATAGGAATTAGTTAATTAATCTAGCCGTATAATTATATTATCATATAATGATTTAACACTGCGCCATCTAGTAGGACAAAAACGAAATAAAATATATTCGATGTACTGTATGTACCAATATTTAAGCCAGTTAATATAACTGTCATGAATTAGCAACAGAAATATAATTTTCCCAACGTCATTAATGGAACTATAAATATCATTTACTGTAATCAGTTATATTAATAAAAAACAAAAGAAAGAAGCCATTATTAAAAATTCTTTAATAATGGTTTCTCTCAACAAAATTGTTTTAAAAGATTCTCGGCATCAAGGTCCATTTCGTTTTAGTTTAATCAGTACAGTAGTTAGAATTCATCAACAGTTTAGAAAAACCCCTGCAATCATTTCAACGAATCGAACATGATTAAACTGTAGTATTGCGTCAAGTAGTGGCGTCACGATACGATGGATTTCGGGAACACAATCCTTTTCGATCTGTTATTGGAAATGTCAATAGTGCCATGAATGTTTATTAATGAACGTAATCTCTCTCTCTCTATCTCTCACACGCACACACATTTACAATACGGGGAAAAATACATTAGTAAACAAATCACCTCTGTCTGAGTCAATGCTCGCATTATTATCGCATAATGATGAATTTAAATAGATCATTACTAGTAATAAATACTGCAATTATGTTCAGAATTATCACACAGTCTAAAAGTGTGTGATAATTCTGATACAAACTTTGAACTAAAAAGTCATCAATCAGATAACTGACGACTTTAATCTACTAAAATTAAACTTTGCAGTAGGCCTAAAAGTCATCAGGTATCTACCAAACAATTATTTTTTCTTGATATCATTAATAATTCCTTAATATACATTTAAGTTAAGAACTAATTCTACTGATGGAATATTGATAATTCTATTGATAGAATTCTAGTAATTCTATTTAGAACATAAAAAGAGTATGAGTATGCTAAGAGGTATAATTATTATTCATAATAAAGAAGTACTTTAATAGAGTTTTATTCTTACAATGCGCATATTTTTATTTTGTTATAGATAAATATTAACTTGGACACGTAATGGCGCTTCTGTTAGATTTTAATTAATAATCAAATTGGATACTAATATTTGCTGTTTTACTATTTATTTATTTATTTATTTATTTATTATATTTTAATTGTATTTGACCCCTTATAAAAAAAAAACACTACCCTTAGATAAAAACTAATATTTTCGTGATCGAATTTCCAATACTTATAGTTATAACAATTGCCGATAGATGTCGCTACAATTTGTAGAGAAAATTCGACTCACTCTCCGTTCTGAAAATTTTAATTATCCAACGAAACTTTGAGAGAGAAATATTTTTCGGAAGACAACTTATTTTAAATTCTAAGTATACACAATATTAAGATATTTTCTTGTTGCAGGATCGATAACGTTGGTAAAGCTGTGCGAGGTATCATCTATCATTTTAATTTCTGTAGCAACATAAAAAAGAAAAGAAATAGAAGATTGATGGAACACAAAACTACGAATATGTTAAAAATAATCAGAATTTTCTCTGTAGAACGTATCGAAGAATTCTTTATATTTACATGAGTCACCAGAATAATAATTAAATTTTATAATATTTAAACAAACCATGTGTAAAGAAAGGCGCTTTTTTTATTATTATTTTATTTAGAAATGCGCTATTTATTATGATCATACACACTATAAAAATTCATATTTATATTGGCGGTTTTCTTTTATATTTCATCACATGGAAAGTTGAATAATTTATCATTAGAAAGCGTATTACTGTAAGAATAATTTACAATATTGTCCAGGATTAAATAAATGAACTTTGAATTACGAAGTGTATCGGAAATATGATTGCCATTTTGGAGTGTTTCACAAGCCGGCCCCTACATCGATGTTGGCAGTAGATGTACGCTGTTATGAATACCAAACGAATCACAGCATGAGAATTATGATGAAAATAAAGAATTTCATGAATTATGTAGGCCACAAGATCAGTGGAATTTCTTAAGAATAATTTATGCAAATAAATAAGAAATAAATATTTAAATAATTTCTGCGGAAATATTAGATTGAGAAACAAGGTGTTAATGTTGTACGCAATATAATGAATCTAATATTTCGTGTAGTAAAAAGTTATTCATTTATTCAAAGAAAATCATAATAATCGGTCTTCGCCATTCTGCAGTGAGTTAGTGCTTGCTGTCAAGAAACTTTATTAAGCAGCTATCTCTTCATTTAACGATTTGACTGGTCACTCGCTGATTCAGCAGTAATTTTTAATTCAATGGCACTTGCCTTTTCCATAGCATCCCACCTTTTATCCGCTCTATTTCTTTCACTGGATAAAATGTAATTTTATCCAGTGAAAGAAATAGAGGGGATAAAAGGTGGGGAAAAAAGGTCTCTTTTAGGATTACAAAAAGTGGATACGGTTTCAGAGAAGCAATATACCACTCATAAAGAAAGGGAATCGAGAAGAAATATGTAGGAGGTTACTCTTTAACTAGGGATTATTTAGGGCTAAACGCTTTAGAATGAATTTCAAATTATTCTGACAACTGAATTCTTTTGTTATGAATACCAAACGAATCAAATGTGATTCCAATTGAAAATTCCTAACATGGACGCAATGATCTTCTTTTAAAATGTAAGGTTTAACCAGTTTTTTTAATAAATATTTTTATCGTTCGTTAAAATATAATTAGCAAGAGCATCCCTTCATATAAAATCATATTAAATCTTTTTTTTGTTTTGTTTTATTTTATTTTTTTTTAAATACTGATATTTAATTTCAATATTCAGTTTTTAAATCGCTAACAAATTGAAGCAGTCTCGTCCCTAATTACAATCATGAGAGCGGCAATAAAGCTTAAGAAACCTTGTATTTTATTACAACTGATTGCCTTTCGGAATTTACACCTATCTGTGGACGAGGAAGTTCTGCTCACGTAGGAAACGGTGGGAAGGTGCTATCCGAATGAATTCTTAATGATGTAATCTTGCCGAGAATGGACGATGAGGTATTTGAGATCGCTCGTGTCCTAAAAAGAAATGTTAATGGGGAGTATTACTATGTGCGTGTTCTTTTTAATTGGTGATCATTACATAATTACGTACGGACGTGATTAGAATCCAAAGTGCAGGGTCACGTAAAGTAAGTGAACTGGGACACGATGAACACTGATATTTGAAAACCCTTGTCTTAAAAACAGTGGCCTAGAATTGAGTAAAAATTCATCATGCTGATATTCGTGTGTCACCGAGTCCTTGGGATGTGTGCATACTAGAATTATTTCAAAATAAATTTTCACTAGAAAAAGCAAGATGATAAATAGCGATATATCTATAAAAAAACTGAATGATTCAGAGTCAAATTAATGAAGGAAATGAGTAATTCGATCAATCGGCTTAAAACACTCATTTTTTATATGTAAAAATCCAACGATTGATGCAGAATTTTCCCTCTAGTAATATTCAATGAAACAAGGGTTATTTTAATTCAGATGACTCTGCAAAATAGAAATAATTAAATAAATAACTCGGTGCATATTCATGGTCAGTTTGATTTTGATTTGATCTCTGATTTAATTCAATTCAAAAGATTCATTTTTGGCTGGATGCGAAGGAATTCCCCAGAGAACCTGAGTTTTCCCGTAGTTTATCGTCCTTGCTAGGCAAGAATACTTCACCAGACATAGCAAACAAGCAGAAGCAATGCAGGATGTAAATCTCGGTTGGTTAACCTCGTCCTTAATGGGTATAAGGAGTTTGTATACACCCGCTCGCTTCTAATGAACCCCTGTTATGTGGCATGTGATCCCAGGTGATAATTATCCACAGGAGATGAGTGATGAGGAGCAGTTCCTGATCTGCGAGGGAAGCCAACACGGAATAAGTGGGAAGATACGTTTTGTATATCTCTTACGATGAATTCAGTATTGCTCATCAAGTCAGTGATGAAACTCAATATAAACTATCAACTGTTGCACTACTATTGGATCATAGTGTTGTTTTAACATAAAAATACCTCATTTTGAAGAATTTTAACTAGTTTCTTTTGGGTTTAAAATGGTATATAAATTTGAGGCCAATCCGTTGTCTTTTAACAGCGACAAATTCATTAACTTTATCTTTTGACTGCGTAACCGGGATATATTAATCTATCTAGGTGTGCTGTAAAATTAAGGGTAGGAGGAAACACGCAATATTAATCAAACTGCAGATGGGACGCTGTAAACCCATTACGTCGATCCAAACTACCGCCTTTCATCAAGTGTGGTGGAGCATCGCAAACTCTTGCTAAATTACTATATTACCTTGAGCCTAATTGGCTGCTTTCAAATTGTTATAATTTGCATATACTAGAAGATAAAAAATCGTACACAGAAAATTTTAAAAAACTGTAGCCTTCTATTTTATTTGGGAAAGTATAATTGACAGTGAAATTGTTTAATAACCAGATTTCTGTTGATGGTTTAGCTTGAAAAATTACATTTTTCTATGAATTAAGACAGAGAAAAAATGATGCAAGGAAGCAAGGTCATACAATGTTAACCAAAAAGAAAAAAGAAAACAAAACTACCACACTCCAATCTCTGCATTCCATTTAATAATTTGTATAATTCTTCCTTAAATTCATAAATATTTAGATCAGCAACTTCCAATCTATCTTCCATCTCTTAAAAACAAGTGATATCAACCTTTTATATAATTTCTCGATGGTCCATCCAAGTTTTATTTTAGTAAAAGGTTGATATCACTTAGTCCGATGGACCATCGAGTCCGATGGACTATCGAGGCTCATTGGAAACTCCATTATGTAAAGTATCTATGATCCTGCATAAACTGTTATATTTCTTGGGAGGTCAACAGGATTTAATTTATTTATTTAAACGACGAGACACTGTATGACAACCCATTTCATGACTTATTGGTCCTTCATCAGATAGTAGATGGTCTCTGGTTATAAATTCCCTAACTAAGCGATGATATTCTACAATATTTTCGTTTATGTGGATTTTATAGGTTTCTCATTTTCGCCTTCTCTATACTAGACATGCATCTGACCTTTCATCTTTTCAGGGCACTCCTTTTGCAAAATTTAGCTCTTAAGGAAACTATGGAGAAAAATACGGCTCTTACTGAAAGACACTCTAACAAGGGCAAGACACTGACGAATATTCTAAAAGTAAACACCATTACTTTCGTTGTATTTGCTGTTTTATGAGACATCTGCGAATCCTAACTTTCTGACTTTTCCGGCTTTTCCTCAGTGAAGGGTTCTGCGTATATCCATCATTATTTATGTATTATGATTGTGTTTTCGCTCTAGATTTTCTTCTGAATTGGGAATTTCACCTGCATCCCAATCTCCCCCTCCCCATGGTTTCTTTCTTCTCGTATTTCCTTGCCATGTATAACTGCTTTTCTCCCCTCCGATATCTAAGAAAATTGCTCTCTGGTGGCTCGATGTGTTTCTCCTTTGTCCACATTCATTGGTAAGGAAATACAGGGATTCACCTTAATATACAGTTGCCCATTACTGGAAATCGTTCTGTATACTTCTAACATGTACATCTGCTAAAACCGAAGTTCCAAATGCGTTAACAGAAGAGGTGAGAGATGTCTTTGTAGTGGTTTGCGAAGCGTCCGATTCCTTTGGCTATGGCTTTTCTAGTATTTTACTCACCAATCGGTCAGTTTGAAAAGTAAATATCCATACATACTAGATTAGTTCGTTTCCTTTAAATAAATTTCAAATAATGAAGTATTATTATTACTGCCAGGAAAATGATGATATGCATTTGTCCAGTATGCTCCTGGATGGAACATTTAGGCGAATGCGGTGAGTTCCTGGAGTGAAATAGAACACTGCGGCAAGCTATGGTTTCTTGCCCTCGGCAATGCCTTGTGCCTCACTGGGTGTACCTGTGTCGACAGGGACATGTATTCACAATTCAAATAGTTTGTATAATGCGGTTCCGAGTGGTCCCTTGTGGCGTAGATGTATAACAAGGGTAGTGCAGTTCTTGGCATTGCACCGACCTCTTATATGGCTCTGTCTATTGTAATCAACGGATACATGAATCTCTGTTGACTTTTATATGGTTTGGTTTGTGGATTAGTGAGATTAAGATATGGGGGAATTGGTGAACCTTGAAGACACATTCAGAAGTTTTCAGGCCGGGGTATGGCAGCTTCTTTGAATTTAAACCAAGAATTGAGGGATTAACCAGGGTCACCCCTACCTTAAGCAAATTCTAGAATATGACATCTTATCTCTGAGTATTACACTCCTGAAGTGCATTTAGTCTTCACAGGAACTGTCTTCTGTTTTTACTGACTTTTATCTATATGATATTATAAATACACGGTGGGGTTACCAAAGTTTGGCTGGGACCGTCTAATACAATAAATAAATAACCTAAAGTTGTATGGATCGAGAGCAGTTACAGCATTTAAAAATAATAATTTTTCTTTACCATTAGAATATTAAGCTTTGAGATTCTTATGAAGAACTACGAAGAAAGGTGTCGCTTTGTGAGATAAGAATTCATCATTTTGGGAAAAAAATTTCAGTCGAATATGCGAACTTAAAATATATTCTTTTTCACTTGAAAGTGGCACGAAGATATTAAAAATGCAACACGCAAACAAAGCTTTGACTTGGAAGATGTGCCAGAAACCGTTATTCAAAATGCAGAACTAGAATGTGCAGTACCAGCCTTGCTGAATGGCATTACAAAAGAGCATCTAAACGAAACTACAGATGCTACAGTCACGATTGTAAGTCTAGAGAATAGATGCATCAAGATGCCTCATCCCCTCTAAAGCAAACTCCTGTACACTGGAGAAAATCTGCAAACAATCCGCGAAAGATACCTTAAAAATGTATGAATACAGATTGGTTGAAATAGTGCATCGAAACACGTGATCGATGCAAAAAAGAAGTATAAAAGAGCACGCGACTCTGGCAGCTGTAAAAGAGATTGTGTTTAACCTACAACTGCTCCACTTGTACACAGAACAGCCGGAACTTCGAGATACAGTCTGTTAACTTTCATGTTAGGCCTAGTAATTATGTCCCGGACCTCCTCCTCCATTGACGTCATCGATCCCTGGACAAACAGTCGATAGCTGCATCCAGCTACGATGCTGAACGCAGTGCTTCACCTATTTCTTGGCCGTTTTACTTATTTCGGGCTTTTTGTAGTATGTTTGTGCGCGAGCGCGCACGCATCGAAATGCTCGGCCATGTCACGTGTGATGTTATTTCGTTACTCTTGGGTGACCAACCCTTTATCAGTGTTGGTTGTATTAGGTGTGACTTAATTGCTGTAGAAGTAAGCCAATTGTAAAGCTTACTTTTTCCACCATCCTCTTGACCTTATTGTTTGAGAATCATCAAAGAGAGTGACGGAAAATCATTAAATCAAGAGAGAAAACTCGGCAAAATGCCGACTTTGTGAACGACTGCTTTAATTTAAAATGTTTCTTTCTCCGAATCAACCTTTGTTTGTAGACTTTCGGAGCCTCACTAGTACTTGATCTTCTTTAACCTGAATATTCATCCCGGAACTTTAACTCTTCGCTCAGTTTCCGGGAGAGAAAACCACGCAAAGTTCGCTTGATTCAAGTTAGACACGTTGAATTAATCGGTCCAAAAACTCATTGTCCATCACAAGCGATAACACAACCATAATAATATAAGAGGGTTGTTCAAAAAGCAGTCGCAACATGGGTGTTTATAAAAATAGTTTTATTTACGAGTATTTGTGGGTTGCTTTCTCTCAGAATAATATCTGACCTCATACAGAGCTCAATCCGAAATATATAGGCGTCGTCTGATATTCACAGCATTCTGGTTTTGTTTAAGATTGGCAATGGAGCAATCTGCTGCTCGCAGTATGTCCTATGTTGTGTCCGAAAGGATTGAACTCTGAATGACTCGTTCATTTTGTGGAATAAATCTAAGTGACACGGACGCATGTTTGGAGTATGATGGACGGGTAGATCTCGAAGATTTTCCATTACCACAGTTATCATAAAGCCTTCTCCGCACCAGTCACGTGTCGATTTGCCTTGTCTTCAGAAAATGGCGCTCTGATGGTATCCCAGTCACACGCAGCAATCGTAACTTTCACATTCACTGCATCATGCGCTTATGTTTCTTTAAAACCACAGAAACACATTCCCGTACAAGATGATCCAAGAGCGCTGACTTCGATTCACAAAGCTCAGAGCACCTGCAGCACGCACTTACACTTATCCGTCCAGAGAAGCAATTTTTCCCATTCACGTACGTTTTATAAAATTGCTGCTATTGAATGACCCATCTCCTTTTTACTTAGCTTAATTATACTTTTGTTCAGCAGTGCTGCCACTACTTTACAAACAGCACCCTGTATCTTATCAGACAGAAACTCAGGGGAAATGGCTTACATTACATCGCAGTAGGAACTAGCACCATTTTGGTTCGCGATCTTGGGAAATATTCTGAAATCTGGAACACTTGGGAAGTGTTCGACACTAGCTCATAAGGGGACCGTGATCAACCGCTCGTGTTCTAATCACTTACAAGCGAATGCTAGGTGTTAACACCGAAACTTAGCATGAACAAGCGATTAGTTGGGAAATTAATGGCTGGTGTGATGTAAACGTCTTGGTAAGTTACTTCGATTCTTAGTAAAGTAAATTTAAAATCTTAAAACTCGTTTAACTGAATCAAGAAATTTCGGAATAAAAACGATAAAATGTCCCGTCTTGAAGAGAGAACAGATAAGAAAAGCGAATATCTTTTCTCGGTTCAAAGTCCTCTCCCAAGTTCGACGAAATTCTGCACGTGAAGAGTTCAGAGTAGAAGTACATCAATCGCTCTTGGATAAGGATAACGAAGTCGCTCATTTCTTTGCTCCTTAATTAAGATTCTTAATGAAATGTTTAAAACCTAGTGTCAATCTTTTTCTTGTAATCTTTATTGAAACTTCTTCATTCCACTTTCCTGCGCGTGTGTTTTCTTTTATGTCCCTTTGCGCTCTTGTAGACGCAAGAAATAGTTCGCCTCAGTTGGGAGAAAAATCGAAGCTGTTCGCATTTATTTCCGATAGCGGCAAAAGCGTAGGTGCGCAGATTGCACGATTTTCACCGAATTGGAAAGCCTAAGGAACGATACGCTTCGTGGACATTCCCTACCTCATCGCATGATAGCTGTAGAATACTGAGGTACATATTATGCGAAGTTTTTAATAAAGAGATTGTTGTCGCTTTCTCTGTTCAACAGCTTTCATTTAAAAATAGATTATGGGTTGTTTAAGTTAATTATTAATAACGAAATATTTTTCTTTCTGCAGTTTTGACAAGCAGATTTTTTTTTTTAAAACGTCTTCTCCGGTTTCTAAAATGGCGCTTCTGTGGTGTAACTTCAAGTATCACTGTACTTAACTTAGTCCTTCGCAATTTGAAGGACTAATTTGCTGTAGCTGAGGAAGGCTGGAAAATATCTTCGAAGTAGTTCTGAATCTTGTTTTGGCCATGACTTAGATTCAATCACCGGGATTGGTGATCCATGTCTTCAGTTATGAGAAGATTAAATAAATATGAATGAAATGAATGTGGTTTGTTTTTTTTGTAAAAAAACAGCTCTCAAAGATTTTGTAAGTGTATTTAGACTTTCTGTCTCAAGTCCAGATTAGTCCGTACTTCTGAACCACCAGACCTTGCAAAAGCCCTGCCAACTCTCATGGGTACTACCCTCATGGTCCGCCATCTCTTCAGAGTTCGACTAGCTGAAGGAATATTTCAATCTGGGTCTGAATGAGTCTTTGCAATGAGTTTATATTTTTTTCTTATCGACAGCTATAAATAAAACTCATTATTTATAACGCGCTTTTTCTTGAATGTAAAGTTGAATTTTTTGGCATTGATATTTTTCACACGGTTCGCTGTTTTTGCTAGGATCATTAATGCGCCGTTACTACCACTCGACATGTGATCTATGAGGAGGATTCTTCAGTTTGGAATCGATATACTGTGATACGATCTTCTCTGAGCGAGCGATAAACTCTGTTGAGTGACATTGGTTATCAGTGAGGAATCCAGCATGAAAAATTAACTTGCTCTTCCCTCGAAAGTGCATGAGCATGCTTGTGTATATGTGCGTGTGTGACATTTCTCTCTAGAGTGTGCATTGGACAGGTAAATGTGTCTACAACCAGTACTAAAGTCAACTCCAAGGATCTATAAATGGTATAAGGAAACAACTTCATTTAATTGTCCCAACGAACTATTGCAGCAGAATCGCCAGCTCGTGTTCTTTGCACTTTGGGCTTTCTCCACAAAGACAGGCTGTTCTTTGCACTTTGGGCTTTCTCCACAAAGACAGGCTGTTCTTTGCACTTTGGGCTTTCTTCACAACGGGATGAGTTAGTGGGTTTCAGGCGAGGGTTACATGGTAACAGACCGAAGAATTTATGCAATTACAGACATAATATACTGATGCCTCATAGCCGTATTTGCTTTGGGGCTTAGTACCATCTGTATACGGCCTCCTTAGCCGAGTGATCAGAAGCGAGCGTGCAGTATCGCACGCTCTTTGAGTAGATCGAGGTTCAAGCCCCTGACTGCTAAAGATCTGCCAGACCGCAGTGGACCAGCGTGGCGGATTACGTTCCCTTTACCTCAACATGACTCATGACTCGTTGAGGAAGTTTCCATCCTGCATGGGACTGATAATGGCTGCAGTTTACCATCTCTATATGATGAGTGCTGTTCATCTCGAAGATTCTTAGGGAAGTCTTCTGTAGGCCAACAAAAATAAGCGAAATAGTTTCCTGACAAAGAAATTTATTCTTTTTTCGAGATAATGAATAAGAATATTCATTCTTAGGAATATGGATCAAGGATCCAGTTACACAAAAATAGCCTCTTTCCTTTTCTTGCCCTTATATTCGAGGTTAAAAAAAAAATACTCGTGTTCAAATTCACGCAGCATGCATAATAAAAAGATTATATTTGGTTATATTTTCGCTTGAAAACGTCAGAGAACTCTCGCGTCCACTAGAATTCATAAGCAACATTTCTTGGCTTATTTTCATATCTGGAACCCCCCGACCGTAGTGTGGTTTTGTGTGTCATGTTCGCTGAGGTTCCGTGACCGGCGACACACATCGAAGTTCTCCCACAGGAAGCACGCGACTTTAATAATTAGGAAAACGCGGTACGATTCAGACACGTCAAGGTTAATGACCCCATTATCACAACTCGCTATGAAATTAACGGTATCAAAATTTTGCGTCCGTACACTTTTACCGCCGTTCATTTCGGCGGGTCGTTATTACGAAGCACTCACGTTACTGTCAGATAAACGAAGCCATTACAGTTAAGATTGGATCTGCGATTCAGCAGAGCCATTGAGTAAATGAACCCGCAGGAACAGCTCCATTTAAAGGAATTCAGAAACACTCGAGAGATTTCAAATACGACCTCTGACCTCACTTTAACACAGTTGAGGAGGGCATTAAGATCTCAACCCACGATATTTTCCTCTCGAAACACGGTGAGGAGTTTGATTCGTCCAATATCGAAATCCCCGAAGAAAGTTAGTGGGAAGTGTGTTAATAATGAGTGTAATAAGATATTACTGGAAATCGATTAAACCAGGTAGAAATTGTGGTTATAAAAAAGACAAGCTGTACTATAATGATATATATACTATAATACTATAATGATATAGCTGTACTGGATGCGTAACTATGGCCTAAAAAGTCAATACTGAGCAGATAAAACTGATGAGGTTCCAATGAAATTACTTGGAAGTTCTGAGAAGGGTCGAATTCGGGTTTGAATTTAAAATAAAACAGTAATAAACATTTTGGTTGAGTATTTGGACTAGTGACAGACGAATGAAACACCCGAGTTCGATCCCTGTTTAAACTTCAAAGGATTCCATTGGGTCTTTATCAGTTTCACCGGCTAGAGTTCAGAGGTGATAAGTTCTTAGGCTATCCATACACCTCTAGATATTTTGGTGATCTATGGTACTCTTTACAGACCTGCCTTGGTGCACGTTTATAGACCATAATTCAGATTGCATCTAACTGGTAGAAATTAACTATGAAAATCTGATAAAAAGTGATGGATTGAATGTAATTCTCATTGTAGACGGCAAAGGTTGATCAATTTAGCTAACTATGGTACAATGGCATATCCTGCGACTTTAGAAACCTAAAATCCATGGGATGAGGAGCTGCTTCCAATAGATAATACATCTCTCTCTCTCTCTCTCTCTCTCTCTGCTCCATACAATCTCCAATACATCTTCAATACTTGTATTGTAGTTTCAACAGTGAGAATTCATGTCTTCTCTGGTATTAGTTTACCAAGATTAAATCAGTATATCTGTTCATTGTAGCATAGTATTTTGCAACTTTTTTGTAAGATTCGATTCACTATAGCATATTAATTTGTATATCTGTTATACCCGGTGTCAAGTATGCGGAATAGTGA
This sequence comes from Mastigoproctus giganteus, assembly GCF_048544385.1. Classification (NCBI taxonomy): domain Eukaryota; kingdom Metazoa; phylum Arthropoda; class Arachnida; order Uropygi; family Thelyphonidae; genus Mastigoproctus; species Mastigoproctus giganteus. The sequence goes on along the minus strand of NC_143586.1, from coordinate 90,359,611 downwards.
CCTTGGAAATATTGATCACACTTGGAAGGGTACATGACAAGGTTAAAGCAAAAATAGAACAAATATCACACTCGGAGTGAAGGATACCTCTGGAGCAAATGGTATGAAACGCTAAGGAGATCGAAATTTCTTAGAAATCGTCAACGCGATGAATTTTTCACATGGAAGCAACTGTCGTCATCTTCTTACTAAATGCCTGGTACGACATAAAACGGAAAGCTAACTCTGAACTTTTGGAAAGACTTTGGGAAGATTCTATCGAACATCGCTAGTGCAGGAACTCGGTAGAATTAGAATAGCAGTTCATTTATAATTTTAAAATCAAGTTATATACATATAAATACACGATGCTTTCCTTCGTGCAAGAAGCAAAAGTATAGTGAATATATCTCACCTTCCATGTGCTGGTTCGCTGAAGATGACAGCGCAATTTTCCTAACTTTAGAGCTAATATCATTGTTAAGAATCCTTCACTTGGTAAGATGATTTAATTGTGGTGATAATTTTGAAAGAATATAATTCTCGGGACGAAATGATTGTCGAGGAAATATAATTGTTGGGAGGAAGTGATTGTCGAGAAAATATAATTGTTGGGAGGAAGTGATTGTCGAGAAAATATAATTGTTGGGAGGAAGTGATAGTCGAGGAAATATAATTGTTGGGAGGAAGTGATTGTCGAGGGAATATAATTGATGGATCGGCGTCAATTGTTCAGAAAATAGTGATATAACTTTTTACAGTTAATTAACATTTTGAGGTCTTGTTATTTTTCATATTTAATTGTTGGGTTGATGTGATTGTTGAGTTTTCTAATTGTTAAAATTCTACTTTTTGCATTGAAATTCTTAGCCATAATTAAACTGTAAAACCAGCCAAAAATATTTAAATTTCAAATGCTTTTTTTTTCTATTTTCGTTGTAAAATTAAACCAGTATTACTCCAAGGCTTTTACACATTATCTAAACCATTTTTTATACATCTAAATCATTAAAACACCTATTCTAAAAATTGGCCCCCTCACCTCACCTCACAGAGAGCCACGTTTAGAGTCCTAGAAAATTATTTCCACCTTCAAAAGCTTTCGTGCGCTCGTAAAATATGAATGTTTCCTTTTATATCCAGAGAGAGTAGTAGCCATAGTAAGTATTTCACTTTAATGAAGTCGCCATCACGCACCGAAACTTCCTGCAAAGGAAAACACAATGTGTTCATGTAATGTGTGGTCAACGATCTTTTTACACACGACACTCCCGTAGCCACGTGCAATCTGAGTTCTCTTAGGTCAAATGCCGCGGGAATTAAGGAGATGCTTAAGAAAAATCACCGTGCAAGGTAACCTCCTTCTCCTTCTCGTCATTTCTCCTATCGCCGCATTCTGAATTGCTATCCGTGATGATCCGAGAATGCAGCGATTGCTTTCCCCACCGTCACCCACCCACGCATCCCCTCGATCGCTTCGATATTTATTTCCTTTCCGATTTAAAGACGCGCGGATCTATGCGATTCCGAGGCTGCCCAGATCGTTGCATACACATTTAAGTGTAAATACGTCCCCTAGTTTGCCGAATGACCTTGAATAGGAAGTCTAAGGCCGTTGCTACCATGGCAACAAACCCGATACCTAACTTTGCTAAGGCTGTCCATTGTAGAACGGTAGCATCAGTACAGACCTACCGAATTGTATGTTTGCTTCCTTTTTGGTGATCGATTTTGGCTCTCAAAAACCGTAACAGGAATGTTTTCTATAGAAAAAATATTCTCTGCCGAGTCTTTTAATCAGCCGTTTCTTCTCCTCCCTCTTTTCCCCCCCCTCTTCACTCACAGTTCGCCTCCTGAAAGCTGAACTGGTTATTTTATCAAAAGCGTTCCATACGCTGTTATTAAAAATAGCCCGGAGAGTCCGAGTTAATAAAAACCGCAGTTAACAGATGTTGTTCAAGAGCTTAGTTTCGTCTGCCGGTGTGATTCCACACAACAATGGAATCAGACTTTGGCGTATGGTTACGTCAATATTGTCGTCTGCAGCACGTTCTGTTGGTCCTTTTTTCCTAAATAACTTTTCTTATATCAATTTAGCAGCTTAATAAACACTGTTTTCGGTACATTGGCCCTTCTTTATCACTACACAAGAGATTAATCAGATACCGTCGAAAAATTTCATTGCTCTGATGAAAATCGACTATTTATGCTAACGAGTTTGATTTGCCACATAAACATTTATTTTCATCGCTCGCATTTCTCGTAATGAATTCCAAAGCGATATTTCTTTGACTTTCTTGACGCGTGGATTAAATACATAATTTCCAATGATTTACGTTCATCTATCCGTGTTTCATATATATTTCATTTTTCACACTCAGTCTATACGACAAGTGGCGCCTCCTGGACATTATTGATGTGTGACTCGAGAAAAATGAAACTCCAAATAGCTCGTGCAGTACCGGAGTAATAAAATGTACATTAACTCTAATTGTACGGCATATATTATTATTATTATTATTATTATTTTCATAATGTGGGATAATCCATTAACATCCGTGTGCACTTTGTATCTCTTGGTTTAATCGATCTGTACAGATCGTGTTATATGAGTCTTACTAACGAAGCAGTTTACCATGATGTAGCTCATCACTCAGTGTTTTATTGTATTCCACGTTTTCCAAACTTACAAGGCTTAGTCCGGGGAATGCTGACGTCATCCGATGCAGTAGAGAATAGTAAACATTATGGCATATCCATATGCTAAGTAGGGCGTGTCAGAGCTACCGGTAGACAACATCTCTCTCTCTCTCTCTATCTCTTTCTCTTTGAAAACGGTTGACGCCTGGCGGGCAGCCTAAAAGAACACTAGATGGGTTAGCTACATAAAAATTGATTTGTTACAAAGCTTTAGAATGTTCTTTTTATCGTTTAAAGTATGTTTTTTGTGAAACAATAAAGACAGCGAAATATTAAATAAACACTTTTTTATTATTATTATTTAATTAAGTGAAAAAATTTCTGGCTGATAATAGCAGACGATTCTCGGTCAACAATCATAAGACACAAAAAATAAAATGAATGAAAAACAATTGTTATCACTCTAAAAAGATCACGAGCCCAACAATGCGAGATAAGCGTACGAATTACAACAATATTTTAACAGAAAAACTGTTTTTTTTTCTATTGACAGTGTTACCACTAAAGCAGTTCTCGGGGTACACTAAATACAGCAGTTTATCTGCGACTGTAGACGTGTAGTTAACAGGTAGCTTGGTTAACGATGACACATAGCGTTTTGGTGTGGTAATAAGATTGAGTTACGCTACGGAATCCTTCATGTGCAACGTCCTGGCATTTGCTAATTCGCTCGTGTATTAGCGAGAGATATTCTAATTACACATCCGGCTTTAGGCTCGAGATACAGTACACTAATGATCATTTTCATAATAAGGTTGGAGGCTACCGACCTGATTAGACACCACCTATTGCAGTAGACCCATTAGTTTAATAAAGTGGACGATCAGCATCTTAAATTCGGGATGGCAACGTACATATCATTGGCTTTTCAGATTCCGGAAGTATTTAGTAGGACGTCAGTTGTGCATAAAAAGCTAAATAACAAGGATACGCTGAGCAAGTTTTTTTTTTTTATGTCCTTTGTCGGCTATGCGGGATGAAAATCTCGATTTTACAGAATAAAAGTGTTATTGTAGGAAGCAGTAGACTGGTGCATGAGCAATAGTTTTCGAGCATGTGGTCGTGAACATCACTGACAATTGTCCCTTAAAAAAAACATTGTCCAACAATTCTTCTACATAACGTTTAAAGTGTTACAGCGCGATGGATATACGTAAAATGAATTAAGAATTCAGAGTTGTGTAAAATACAATATTTTGTGCAAGATACAATATTTAATAATGTGTCAGCCAACCCTTTAATTATCCTCTGTGTCCTCGTTGGTAGATCTGAATAAATTTTTGATCAGAAGGTGGTAATTTGGTCCATTCAGCCTTCATTTGATAGTCCAGCTATTGATTGCGAGCATGTTGGCTAGCCCGAAGCTAAAGGGTCCAGTTCGTTCCAAAGAAGTTCAGTGAGGTTAAAATCAGTCCTCTGGTTAGGCTAATAAAACTGTACACTTTTGTAACTCGTATCTAAAGACCACATCACCTTTGGCTATTCAGTATGACATGGTCCATTGCTGTATTCAAACAGAAAAGGACAGGGGAAATTCTGACACTACTGCCTGTGTAAGAAGAACGGAATTGTTCCTGGTCGTCAATGTACCATTGGACATTAATTGTCCAACGGTACATTATGCGCCCCACTTATTCACAACTGATTCATTTCTGGTTATATTACTTTAAAGTTAGCAGACCAATTGAATTATAAAGGTGTTCTGTGAATGGTGAACAGTGGCGCACTCCTTATTGATCCCGTTTTCACTAGTTGCAGCAAAGAGACGCATTTGGACTCAACTCATCTTTTTTATTTAAAGTGTAATGGCATTCTTACTAAATAAAGAATCTTCGTGAGAGCACAGTGGCTATAATCACGGACTTTTTCTCAGAGGGTGGAAAAGGTCTGGTTCGAATCCCGAGGAACGTTTAAGGTCTTTTTTCACTCCTAAGTTAGAAGGTCTTAGGGGCAATTATAGAGCAATAGGCAGATATAGAGAAAGCCTACAGGAAGCGCCGCAAGCTGAACACGACCAACATAGACTACCGCAAGGCCTTGGACTCCATACCCCATACAGGCTGATAGAGACTGAAGATTTACAAAGCCAACCCGACATCGGCAAACTTCCTAGAAGCAACCATGGTGAAGGGAAGGACGACCATCAAAGTCAAGAACGTTACGACCACACCGATCCCTGTCAGAAGAGGAATCTTCCAGCCATTTATCCTGAGCCCACCGTGGTTCTGTCTAGCACTCAACACCCTGTTTTTCATGCTCAACAACAACAGGTACGAATATACCCTTAAAGATGGAAGGATCTTTGTGTTCTCACTTATCTCACCCAATGTACGTGGATGATATCAAACTAACCGAGAAGCAACTCCAATAGCTGCTCTGGATCACCAAAGAGTTTAGCACTGACATCAGGATACAATTTGGCCTAGACAAATGCAAGCCCATGAATTACATCAGGGAAATCCAGACAGCCGGAACTACCAGCTGAAGACCAGTGATGGGATTGAAGTCATGACACAGGGAGAGAGCTACAAATATCTGGGAATGATGCAGGCTCATCAGTTTAATTACAAGGAGATCAAGGCCCTCTTGACTGAGAAATACCATCAGAGAATGAGTAGACTGCTAAAATAATCTGAATGGTGGTAAAATGTCAGAGCCATGAACACCTACGCAGTCCTAGTACTAACATACTCCTTCAGGATCATAGACTGGATCAACACAGAGCTGGAGCTGATTATGGGATCCACGAGGATAATGATGACTAAAAGCCGTGAACACCATTCGGAGTCAGTCATCGAGAGAGTGACCATAGCTCGGAAAAAAGGATGGAAGGATTTGACAAATCTCATTGAACGGAAGAAGGAGATTAAGAACCTGAGGGATTACTTCCAAGAAATTACAGCGCCGATCTACCAAGCCATAGGGAAGACAAACAAACGGCACACACCACTCAACCTTAACAGGAGACCTCACTCACATAGACAGAAAAGATGAGCGAAGAAGACACTCCATGGCACACACTACAATGAACTTCCTCAAGATTACATATATAAATTGACTTCGAACTTATGGCTCAAAAGCGAGAGGCTCTTCCTCGGGACCGAAGGATTCATTCTCTCCAATCAAGACCAGGTTATCAACACCAGGAACTACAGAAAAGACATCGCTGAGGATGACACATGTTAGTGATGCCATTTGGCCCAAGAAACAATTCAGCACATCACAGCGGAATGCAGGGTGATCATCCAGCCGGAGTACCCTCATGGACACAACCAGATCGCCAGAATAATATATCAAAAGCTAAAGCAAAAATTCGAGTTGATCAAAGAAAGTGTACCATATTACAAGTACGATCTCCAGACCGTACTAAAGATCTCTTACTCACAAACTATACTGCGACCTCGTCATAATAACGGACAAGACGATTCCGCACATCAGACCAGACATAACCCTCGTTGACAAGGAAGAAATGGCTGCCTGCGTTGATCGACATAGCTTTGATAAAACAAAGCAAAACAACAATAGTATCGCCTTCCACCGGAACTTGGAGTTTTTTTATCCAGCAAAACAGGCAAACTGACCACTGACTGTATCAGTTCAGAGACAATATGTCGATAACTCATAGCCTTAATTACTTTGCGGCAAAAACAAGGACAACTAAAATCATCTTTAAACATTTTGCTGTAGTCCTCTTTGAAACTGATTCTACAAGGTCAGGTTATGTTAGGCGTGTGTTAAACGCCAAGGTAACTAAGGCTATGAGGCGTCAGTACATCGGGTATAATTTTGGATTCTACAAGGTGTGTACAGTGGTGCATTCTTTTAAGCGATTGCTCTTCAGGACTTTCGTATTCGTAGGCAGTTGTAGAAATACTTAAAAATTCGGCATACTAAAAATTCGTAGACTTAAAAAAATTATTCCGGCTAAGTAAGTCCTAATTTTAAGGCACCGATTCATTCTCAAGAAATGTATTATGCCCAGGATTACAAGCAGTAGTCTTGGTTGATGGCTATTTTGCTGAGAACGATTTGAAGAGCTATGTCTGATGGACTTGATGTCTCATGCAGCCCTTCAAGTTAATTTAGAAACCGCTGATGACCGATTCTCGTCGTGTTTTAAACAGATCCTGCAGAATTTCTGCTTACGGCTTAAGATGAGGAGCAGATTCTTGTTGAAGGGGATTCGGGTGCATTTTCGAGTATGGGGGAATGCTTTAGCGGTATCACTTACTGTGTATTCCTTTGTTTTCTGTTGTCCTTTTCTATAATCCTTCATTTGGATTATCTTGTGAACATTTGTCTTGTGGTTCTTGAGACTTGACCAGCTTGAGGCACGGTGAGTAGACCATGTGGGTGTAGACCACTAAGGAGTGGCCTCATTATCTTGAAGCATTTCTTAAATTCGCCATCTTAAAATACAAGACATTTCAAGATGGAGATTGTGAATCGAGTCCAACGGCGAGAGCGATGTATTAAATTCATAAAAGCATACTTCGATGTAACCGGGGCTGCTCTATGCTAGCTGCCAATTAATTGGCACCCTTGAGGAACCATGAAATCGGCGCCTCCAATCCAAGCTAGATGTAATGGAAACATTTTGGTTTTTGACTCGGTTATTGCTTATCAAAATTTCGGGGTAGCCCACGTTGAACCAAACTCTCAAATTAAAAAAGAATTTGGTCCAAATATTATATATATTTTCAGTAAATAAAATACACGAAATAGCAGTAAATTCTCAGAAGTGCAGAGAAATTAATTAAGTCGCATTCTCTCTGACCACCAATGGGGACTGGAATGAGGATATCTTTATTTATTTTATATTTTTACATCTTTTTCGTTTTTATTTTTTAAACTTATTTTTTAACTTGAATTCGAACTTTCTAGAAGATTGCCTAATTCGACTATATGGACAGCGCCTCCTCGAACTTGGCGCCTTAAGTGACCACCTAGTTCGCCTATACAAGCAGACCGCCATTGGATAGAACATAAAACGCTAAAAATGTAACCGTTATTTACTAAATGGGAAGGTCAACTAGGATGGGACAAATTGAAAACATACTGCCGAATATTGGATTAGTTTCTGCTCTCAACAAAAGGCGGACATGTCATTGGTGTACAGTGCAAAGTTTCCACGTGTATTTGCCGTGCTATCGAAAGTTAGAGGTAAGTTTCCGAATTTACAAGTTCTGTTAAGATGCATGATGTGATGCTGATAACCATTTTTAATAGTATTCACCGTATAGTGCAAGGAAGCCAAAGGCTTCTGCTGATAGACAAGAAAATACAAATTACCTGCTTCCAGATAACTATCCAGTTGACATTTGAATTTATTCAAACTGTCAGCCTCAATTACCCTTGAGGGAAACTTGTTCCAGCTATGAACGACTCGCTGGCTAAAGGAAAACTTGATACTATCTAATCTAAACTCCAACCCCTTTATGACTCCTAGTCCTAGAATAACAGTATAACAGTGAGAATCCCACCTTCATTCATTTTATTAGTCCCTCTTAGAGCCTTATAAACCTCAATCGGGTCATCTCTGAGGTGCCTGGTTGCCAATCTCTGTAGACCACATAATCGGTGTTTCCTCATACGTTCGTTCTTTTGCCCATCTCACCATGCGAATTGCCCGTCTCTGGACCCTTTGAAGAAGCTCAATGTCTTTTTTCAGTTTCGGTCCTACAATTGCCTTATACAGTGGGATTACGACCTCCCTATCTCTGCAATATAACGTTCGACAAATCATCGATAGGACAGCATGGGCTCAGAAAGCTTTATATCTGCTCACATCGTAACTCCCAGATCCCCCCTCCTCTTCCACTGTTTTCAGTCCGACTTCACGAAGTGTGTAATTCATTTGGGAGTTGCTATTCCACAAGTGTAAAACCTTGCATTTAAACATAGCTGCCACTTCTCTACTTCTCTGACCATCTTTGAAGTCTGTTAAAGTCATCCTGAAGGAGTGCTGCTTGGTACTGATCATTAACGAATCTGCCAATCTTTATGTCATCTGCAAATTTTGACATCATGCTTTCTATCCCTTTGTCGATGCCCTTTATGAAAATGAGAAACAACAGTGGTTCAAGAACCGATCCTTGAGGGACCCCACTCTTGACGTTACACCAATCAGAAGACTATCCAGTATGTTTCATTCACGACAGTATTGTATCTTACAGTTTACCTTTAAAAATACGAGGTGTGTTGAATGCGTTAAACAAACCGGATAAGAAGATAGTTTTTGAGCATGAATCAGTTTTAAAAATAAATTGTAAATATCATAGGAAGTTATGGAGACTTCTCCCTAATTATTATTTAAAGAAAGTTTGGAGTATGCGTCATCACTTAAAAATTTTAATACAGAACTTCAGTAGGCTGTTATCCAAGCAAATATAAACAAAAAATTCGTTAGCACAAGAGATAGTACTTAGAACCTCAACCAACCCTACTGAATGCTGTGTCCATAAAATCTTCCATCAGAACTTGTTAGATCTCAACAACAGTAGACCTTGGAACTCTTGAAATTGCTAAATTACCCTAGACAATGGATTCACGGGCTTCAATCAGGAGATAGGTGGATCCAACTAAGGTTTCCTCGATGGATTCTGCACACTGGCAAGTTGACTTACACGCCAATCTCTATTTTCAGTCAGCTGGTTCCATACATTACCAAGCAAGCCTAAATCCAAGCACAGTTTAGTGTTAATGGCCGTTGAGCCGCAACTGTGGTGAGTACGATTTGTCTGAGTGCTTGACCACTGAACGATTATCTGTACATTACGTTTATTGGCCACCCTATAACCGAGTGGCAACAACATCACAATTTCGAGGTCGTAAAACTGGATAATCCCGAAATTTATGGCGCATTGGCCACTAAGGTCATAATGGGCCAAGTCAGGAAGAAATTAAGAAGTTAATGGTTAAAATGAAGAAGATAGTGGAAAAATCTTCCATTAGAAAAGCTTATGCCTTTCTAACAGAAGTTTTTGTTTTGTTACGTTAAATGAATTCAACAATATTGTACTGCTTAGTGGGGAGGACTGATTTTCCATTCAAAACTACGAAGATTTCTCGCTGGTTCAGAAGGCGGCGTTCCTTTAACAGCGACCCAAATCGCTTCCTTTGCATTTCGACCTTTAACATTTCGAATGATCGCAGTTCCCCTTAGGTTTGCAGAAAAGGCAAAAACAAACGATAATTCTCACAATTACTTCGTTCGGGTAGCATCTTTTCTGTATGACCGGAACAAAATCCTGGACACAATGTTTCCACCCCATTCATGTTTCTTATCTCTCATCTTTCAGAATACGGAAGATAAGTTAGGATACACCTACAGATTTATCTATTGATCAATGCAGTTTTTTTGATTAGACAAATTACGATATCTTAATTGGTATCTATTTTAATCTAGTGGGTTAAAGGATGGAAGAGACCTTGATATTTGCTTTCTTAAAAGCTTAATAAACAGAAAATTAGATTATTTTGATCGCTTAGTAAATGATCCCTTAAACAGTGAGATGTTCATAAAACTGCTGCCCAATTTAAGACTAATTATTCTTATTTCAACTTTCTCGATAACATCTCGATTAGCAAGTACTTTATGTATTGATATACTCTTCCTTAAGGGGAGAAGCAACTTTTTCTACATTTCTTTCAATTATGCGTAAAAAGTAAAGTGCAGCCATTATCAACCCACTGCAGGGTGGAAGCCTCCTCAACAATTCATGCTGAGGGAAATGGACCTTAATCTGCCACGCTGGTCCAGTGTGGGTTGGCAGATACATTGGATTTATTTGCTCAACAATCTGTTTATTTATTTATTGTTTATTTATTGATATCATAATCACAAGAGCAGTGTTACACTACAAATAATAACAATAAAACAGTTTTCCAAATTGGCTTTAATAACAGAAAACATTATTTCACAAGGCAGTTCAAACTTAACTGAAAAAGATAAAATACGCTAAAAGGTATAAGAAGTAAGTTTAAAACATTTAGAGCTTTAAGGTTATATCTAACAAAAATAGCTAATAAAATCATGAGAGTAACACTTACGTGTACTTTTTATACAAATAAATAAGATAAATGTTTATAATAATAGGTTACTTATTAGTAGTGTAACACGAAAGAATTTTTCGTAGTCTCACGAGATCAATATCACGTGAAGGACTTTTATTGTGGTTCTTGATCTTGTGTGTGTTTTGATGTTGTGTTTGTGTGGTGAAAATAAGTTATTAAATCGTATTGTGTGTGGCCATTATTCAATGTTTACTTCAGTGTTGGGTGTAGCTTAAGTTCATTCTCTGTTACGCTCGACAAGTGTCGGGCTTGTAAGCTATCATATTCCGCATACATCAGCGTTTGCACGAGGGTTGTCCTAAATGAGAAGTACGTTGATGTATGCGCAAATTATGTAACGTTTCAGTACGCTAAACGGAAGTAAATGTTCTCTCTTTAGCGTATTAACGTTACGATTATTCGAATTAACTTTCATTGCGCCGACGAAAGGCAGATGCGCGGCCATGTGGTGAACGAACGCACACACGCAGTCGGGTGTAGCATTTCTGTAACACCGCACGCAAAAATAGAATAATAAAATAAGGGGGCAAAAAAATGGATTTGGGAGAAGAAATGCAGGCATTCGGCGAATGCTGGGCAACGTGTGGAATGCGAGCTAACCTTGGATGCCCGCTTAAGGAACGTCTTTAATCGCATCCATTCTCCACTGGGTTACCCGAACGAGCTTCTAGTTGGCATATCAAATAGCTCCTTCCGTCAGTTGCCCTCCCAGGATGAACTTGCTTCGGGCAGCTCGTACAGACCGTTTTACAAACACATTTAGGCAAGCTATTCGCGTGCGGAAAAACATGATATTCTCTCTCTCTCTCTCTCTCTCTCTCTCTCTCTCTCTCTCTCTCTCTCGTTCGCTGCGTTTATGGACATTGGGTGCTCTTCTGCGAATTACTGCCGGATATTTTCCGAGTATTGGGCGATTTTTTTCTTTCTAATTCGTGACCGCTTTCCTTTTGAGGAAATAATCACTTATCACCCATTTTGGGCGTGTTTCTTAAAGATGGTAAGGGATGATATAAAAACAAGAATTGCTTCTTTTCGCAGAAGAGAGAATTGAATTAGGCGTTTAAGTTTATCCCGAACATGGAAAAGTGAGGAGAATACAACAGAGCGGGGATTTCTCCTCGGAAGAGAACGAAGGTGTACCGGGATTTTATTTCAGCACGGTCCCCAAAACAAACCGTTTTTTTATTTTAGCTTTCTCCAGATCAGAAATGATCGAAGTATCACGAGCACTTTTGTAAATATTCGGCAGTATTCATAAAATGGGCGTACCTTTTTTTTTTTTTTTTTTTAAAGAATAAAACACATTCGCTTTCTTAGATGCCGAGACAAGCCAGAATAGATGAGTAGACCCTGTTGTGCATGCAGTAGTGCCCCGCCTTGCCCGGACGATCTACGAATGGATGCCAACTTCGGTGTAGATGTACTCGTTCGACGGGGCTGCACTTTAGTGCACTTGGGAACGGAAGAGCGGCACCCCCAAAAAATGTTAGTGCGCGTGCGTGCGTGTGTGTGTGTGTGTGTTCTGAAAAAAAACAACAACAACAGAAGTCGTCCAGAAGCCGAAGCACGAGCTAGTAGGGCGTAACGATCGATATGATCTCGCCATACTGAACGCTGTACGCCATATCTGGGATGAGAGTAATGGGGAGAAGCGAATTATCAACGAAATAATTCGTTCGCATTGTGACGAGGGAATGACACACTGATTTATCGCCTCGGCATGAATTCGGGCGCCACATCGCCACCATAAACACCTATATTAAACGAAAGGCAGCCAGGAAACAGTTTGTTGCTTTTTTATTCTTTCTCTCTCTCTCTCTCTCTCTCTCTCTCTTTATCCTTAGTGCTGTGCGTGTGTGCAGAATTATATGCCGACTGTTTAGTGTGACAACGTGATAGTTAGCGGTGATGCGCCGGCACCATCAGTCAAAACACGATCTCCCCTTCGAAGGAGCAATCTTCGATTGTCGCTTCCCGATGGGGACCGTCAACGGCACACGTGAGTTCGTAGGAAAATCCCTCTCCGTACGGTTCGCGAAAAATTAAAAAAGAAGCGGATTTTGTTTATAGTCGTTCCGAGAATGGCCAGAGTCGTGACGTCATCGTAGGGATTCGAGTGCAGCGCCACCGCTCCGCCGACAGCTCTTTCGGAGTAGCGCAGCAGTGGCGACTACACACTAGTATCAGTGACAGCAGCGAGGCACGCTGGTGGTGCCGGCGGCATGCGTGTACCGCTACACACCACTACCGCTACGCGCATCCGGGCCATTCGGCGGCCTGCTAGTTAGCAGCAGCCGGTGTCTGCGCGCTCTACTGTACGCTCGCTAAAAACAGTTAAGCCTCTTTCGGCTGCTCCGTTCCATGCAAAGCTGACCGCCGTCCTCCGAGCTGGCTCCCAAATTCTTATCAAAATTTCCAGGTTACAGTTCGTCGAAAAGTGGGGGGTCACCCCCGTGCTGCGGCCGCGTCATGTGGAGATCTCTGCCGTGCCTGCGGTCAAAAATTTTAGGCGACCCTCCTCCCCTTTCCTCGGAGGACCTAAGATGGAGGCGGCGCAAGCGGGGAACGGCAGCCTGCTGGGCAGCGGTGGCGACAGCAAGCACGCGCTTAATTTACTAAACCAACAAGGTGACACTCACGTCACCGGAGTCTCTTTTGTCCCCTCCTCCAGGTCGCTGCCTAAGCTGAGCAGCGAGGAGGCCGGCGGGACGGAGGGCAACGGACCGCAGATCCCGTCCAACGCTCTGTCCTCTCCCTCAGCGGGACACTTCGAGCCCATCCCACACGACCACGACTTCTGCGAAAGGGTGGTCATCAACGTCAGCGGACTCCGGTTCGAAACGCAGCTGCGGACACTCAACCAGTTTCCTGACACCTTGCTGGGAGATCCGACCCGTCGCATCCGCTACTTCGACCCGCTACGGAACGAGTACTTCTTCGACCGGAACCGACCTAGCTTCGATGCCATCCTCTACTATTACCAAAGTGGAGGACGATTACGACGGCCCGTTAATGTTCCGCTGGATGTGTTCGCCGAGGAGATTAAGTTCTACGAACTTGGTGAAATGGCCTTCAACAAATTCCGGGAAGACGAGGGATTCATCAAGGAAGAAGAGAGGCCTCTGCCTAAGCAGGACCTGCAGAAGAAATTATGGTTGTTGTTCGAGTATCCAGAGAGTTCCCAGGCGGCACGGGTTATCGCCATCATCTCCGTCGTTGTCATCCTCCTCTCCATATTCATTTTTTGCCTCGAGACTCTGCCAGAGTTCAAACACTACAAGCTGTACAACACCACCAACAACATGACTCGCGTGGTCGAAGATGAAGTGCCCAAAACCACCGACCCTTTCTTCGTCATCGAGACAGGTTGTATTGTTTGGTTTACTTTCGAGCTTCTAGTGCGGTTCCTTGCCTGCCCCAACAAGCTGGCTTTCTTCAAAGATGTGATGAACAGCATCGACCTCGTAGCCATCATTCCGTACTTCATTACCTTGGCCACGGTGGTGGCCGAAGCCAAAGCCGAGGAGAATCCGGTTCCCCTGAACGAGCGGGCCAGTAACAATCAAGCCATGTCTCTCGCTATCCTTAGGGTCATACGTCTTGTCAGGGTATTCCGGATCTTCAAGCTGTCCAGGCACTCCAAAGGACTGCAAATCCTGGGCAGGACTCTTAAAGCCAGCATGAGGGAGTTAGGATTGCTCATATTCTTCTTGTTTATTGGCGTCATATTGTTCTCCAGTGCCGTGTATTATGCCGAAGCCGACTCTGAAAGGTCGTACTTCAAAAGCATCCCGGACGCCTTCTGGTGGGCTGTGGTGACCATGACAACGGTAGGCTACGGTGACATGCGGCCCGTAGGAGTGTGGGGTAAGATTGTGGGGTCGTTGTGTGCCATTGCCGGCGTGCTAACCATCGCTCTTCCAGTACCCGTGATAGTTTCCAACTTCAACTACTTCTATCATCGGGAGACGGACCAGGAGGAGATGCAGTCTCAGAACTTCAACCACGTGACCAGCTGTCCCTACCTGCCAGGGACAGTTGGTACCAAATTGAAGAGGGACTCGCTTAGTGAATCGGTCTCAGACATCATGGAACTGGAAGAGGGTATACTACTGACCACAGATAACCAGCAGAAAAAGCCCAACTGTAATCCAGGTCATAACAACAATGTGAATACTGTTTCTGTAGAGACGGACGTATGACATTGATGAACCGCAACACGCAGCTTTTTTTTCAAGATGTATATCCTTTCGACAGACAGGTAAGACCACTTTTTCTTTATTATCACTCTTCTTAACACTCTTACGTAATTATTTTTTTCTCTCATGTGTACACGATACAAAACAG
Source organism: Mastigoproctus giganteus (assembly GCF_048544385.1). Classification (NCBI taxonomy): domain Eukaryota; kingdom Metazoa; phylum Arthropoda; class Arachnida; order Uropygi; family Thelyphonidae; genus Mastigoproctus; species Mastigoproctus giganteus. The sequence continues at coordinate 90,344,509 of NC_143586.1, read as the reverse complement.
TTTGTGCTCTCTTCTGATCAAGTAATCTGTTTGTAAACGAGTCCCAAAAACCACTGAGAAAGTTAAACGGATGTGATTTCACCACCACAAAATTCTTTCCTCCGAAATATTAGGTTGACACCACATTAATTTATAATAATCTACCATCTTAAATTAAGGTGTGACTGCCAATTGGACTACGCCGTTACATTTTTCGACACGTGACAATTTTTCAAAATAAAGAAAGGCACCTGCCTATAAAGGAATCTTAAAAAAAGGCAGCTTTATTTAATATTCTGTTAATTTAATATTTTACTGAAATACAATTCTTTAAAAGAATTTTGATATTTTATATTATATACATTTTGATATTTTATACGATGTCAAATACATTTATTTATATTTTTTTAATTATGTCATTTAGAAATATTTTTCACACCAAAAGTTGATTTATATAAGTTAAATACTTATTAAATGAGAAATGTTTGTCTCACAACCACGCATGCTTCTCCCACGTCAGTTAAAGAAATCAGAAGCTTTTTATTTCGATGATAAAAGCAGTTTGGAAGATGAAGTTATCAACGTGCTAAAACGCACCATCACTGACTATACGAGGATGTAATAGCCGCTCATTTTCTACGTGACGTCATTATCGCGAGCCCCTGCCACACAGCAGAATCCTTTTAACTTATTTGATGACATCCAACGGGATGCAGGATATCCACATCTATTATTGAACGTTTATATCTTTGGATCCAGCCATATGCTCTCTTTTAATCCATCCGTGTTCTTTCATCACTAAGCCAAATTAAGAAGACGCTTTTTAATAATTGCTGTCAGCTGATAATGGCTGTCTTTTCACACGTAGTTCCACTGGCATATGGTTGCCTTTCGCTTTTGGGTTTAAAAAAAAAAAGGCAACTCCCCTTCTGGTCTTCCTCCCCCACTATATTGTAGATCCATTGCAAAGCTTTTCGTAGGTATGACAGGAGGAAACTTACCTTCATGAACTGTGGTGTGTGTGCATGTAAGAGGGCGCAATCTCCGTTTGTTTACTGGGTCACGCAATATCCTTTATTAATTCTTCATTCTATCAACCCCGCCACAGGTTTCTTATTCTTTTCTTTCCAGCTGTCGTCGTGAATGTTATAAGGTACCATCTTTTGCAGATTACAGCTAAACGAGTTCTTACTTTGGCTCCCCATTGCTAGGAACTATTTGCTGTAGCGAATATTTTAAATGGGTTTGCCACGGACGTGTAAAGTGGCACGCGGCAAGCCCGCAGTGGATCGATAAAGGGCTATCACGTTAGTCAGTTGACAACAAGGCTTTCTAGATCCGTGTGTTGTTAGGATGGCCTTGATGATACGCCAAATCTTTTGCCACAAGATACAGTATAGGCAAGCTGTTAAGTCCACACCACAAGTTGAAATGATGAAATCAACGAATATCGCAGTGCACACACACATAAAGTTAAGACGGATTGCACGAGGCTTAATTAGTTGACCCGTTTTGCTTTACTCGAGGGCAACACGAAATGTTAATAAACATTTACGACCACTCTCATTACAACGATACATCGCATTGGGTATCCCAGTAATCCAAACACCAAATTTGTACAATACACGCCATCCATTGCATTGTACTAGGCCATTGTACTCGGGCAGCCACTCTTTATGGTATTGGCACAGTAGAAAATACTTTAAAAACATAAAATAATGATAATAATCCTTTGTTTGAAATTATGGTTAGATTAAAATATATACATATACGCAAAGAATATCTGTAGCCTGAAACAAAAGGAATTTACAAGGATGAAAAAACTCCAATTGATAACTGGAGTTTTTTTAAAATCTTTTTTCGGAAAATAACTGACCAAACATCTAAGAAATACTTGGATGTCTGGCAAGCAACATCAACAACAAATGTTTGGAGATTTTGATGACAACGTTCAATTGGCGGATGAATTGTCTTGGAGTTCCTGGATGTAATTTTTAACAACGTTGTGGTCTCTATCCACTATCTTGAGGTGTATTGCAAAGGCCTGGCGTGGCCTCCAATGTCACTGATTTAAACCCATGCGATTTTTATCTCTGGAGTTATCTCAAAGCAATTGAAGATGGAGATGGATAAACATGGAAGACATATTGAAAATGTTATGGCATGGATTTTAAGCGTTAAATTCTGTTTCTTAATATTTTATATTCCTCAGATGAATGAAATGGTATGATGAATAAAAGCCACTTACCCTGTGCTGGTACATTAATTAACGGGTTCATGGATAGAAGTGAAAAGAAGATAAGAAAAAAACGAAAGAAAGTATCTGACTATAATACCAGGGTTTGTGTTAAACAGTAAGTCTTTGCAAAGATTCCTTCTGGTCTTATTGTATTCATTTATAATGTCTCCTTGGGATATACCTATTGATCTTTTAGAGAAGTACGCCTTTTTGTTTAATCTGATGTTGAGAATCTATTCTGAAAAATTATTTACAAGAAGACTGACAACAGACTGAAGACGTGAAAAGAAGTTTCAAATAAAACTAGTAAAGCCGAAGTCGAGACTGTGTCAAGGTACAATGCATTTGTTCAGAAATTCAATTAGTTGGGAATTACAGAAGGATTTTCCCAAGATCTTTAGAATGCTTGAGGCAATTGAGATAGATCTTAATGAGATTTGAGTGATACTTTTATATTTCTGATTAGGAAAAGACTCTTAAGTCTGCACCATGAGTCTGGAAGAATTAAAGCATCTATTTAGAATTCTGTAAAAGGTATCTGCAAGGAAGCTCGTGATGTGCAAGACAATTCGCTATTGCTGAGGCTTTTAAAGAAAATTAACTGATTATCTTAATCGATATTTTTTTTCCATTAAAATTCATAAAGGCTATCTTCAAGAGCTGAATCCTTCCGCGAAGAAAACGCGAGTGTTTCTTCATAATCTGAATTAAGATCTGTTGCAACCAATTCTTTTCCCATTGAGCCTCAAAACTTAACGCTCAATGGGAAAAGAATCTCAACGGCCCTTTGGTGAAAATTCTTTCACTACTTTATGTATATGAGATAAAGGAAGTGAATGCTCGTTATTTCAGCCTGTTGAATTCTTTAGTGAAATTTGAATAATTAACTCTGTTGATAACAACAGGTTTTCTCTAAAAATTTTATACACATAGAAAATTTTTCTTTCAAACCTCCTGAGACAAAATAGGTTCCATCAGGGCTTTGATAAATTAAAGATTCCCGTTAGTTTGGACATGGATGGATTTGCAAAACATGATAGCGGTTTTGGTAGCTAGAAAAGTGTCTCGTGAATATATAGAGCGTCTAAAATGTTCAACAGAAACATCTGGACGAGTTAATTCATTTTCAACTTACATCAGGGAAATATTTAGTACTGAAATCGTGCACCATCAGATCAGAATTTATAATTGTTGAACGTTGGACTAAGTTTCCAACAAACAATCTACATCAAAAAGGTATCCATAAATAATCTCATGAAGATGCAGTTTTGCCCCCGCAATGATAATAAAACACGATAAACGTTTTATTATCGTAAATAAATGATAATGATAACAATCTATCTAGATTAGCAAGAATTAATTTACATTCTCTTTTGATTATTCAGCCTTCTAATTTTTGTTACAAATGGAAAAGTTTCTGGAGATCTGGCTGGCTTTTGTGATGCAAATAAAGCCCTAGTTCTTACATATTTGGGCCAAGACATGTTAGAAATCCAAAGAAAAGTTTACCCCAATATTTTTTGAGCTTTATAAATCTGGGTGTTTTCGAATATAGATGAAGCATCCTTTCTTTTTCTAGAGATGAGACTGTAGATATCTATAGATAATCCAAACTTCTTATGCCTAAAACTGTTAAATGCAAAATTAATTAAGCTTAATCCCCAGTTCAATCAAGTAGCTGTCTAACAGAATATCTTTCACTTACCTTGCTAATGTAGATGGCTAATCTCTAGTTGCTTAAACAGGATAAAATCTCAGTTAGTGACTTAGCGATGCTTAAATAGGAAATCTCTTTCTCTAAGAATATTAGAATAAAGCAGAGACTTATTCTTAAGAGATTGGAATTTTCAATGGTGCTGTGTGTTCGGGGAATACGCTTGGGTATTATAAAAATACTCTCACCATAAGATCAGTTGGACTAAACAAAACTTAATTCAGGAAACATTGTACTTGGATTCATTTGTGTATGCGTGCCAAGATTAATTTCGGTTAAAGGATTATGTCGGATAACATCACAGAGTGGAAGAGTCAGATTTGACCTCCAGCTGTCCCAAACAGGTTTACTGTGTGGAAAACTAATTAACCGTATAGTAGTTGTTCATTAAATTAAATGTTCGTTGAGCTAAATGAGGATGCGGTTCTGTATCTTCGCTGTGGGTGTATTTGAGCATGTTTTCAGAATCGGATTTCAAAAGGGCATCAGTACGATGACAAACGCGACCGGTTATATGACAATGAAGGTGTAATTACGAACCTGATGCCTTGGATGGTGAGCGCAAATTTTGAGGTAAATGTTGTTGTATTCAAAGGCAGATAAAAGCATCCTTTGGAAAGGAGACATTTGAATTTATGAAAGATGAGGAGTAAGAATGATATAGAGCCGTAGTCCCAATTTGGATACCATTGATAGCATTTTCTCTGCTGAAATTTTCAGTTGAAATACTCATCCCTGATGGAGGTAGCAATCTTGTCTTGTAGCTGTTGCATTTATTTCTGAATCCATCTCCTTTTTTGAAGTACCATTAAAAGCCAAAAACACTGCCTCAGCTGTGGTCATCTGTGTGTTGAGTCTATCAGTGACGAATTTCAAGAAATATTCATTAAATAAATAATAAAGATTATTATTTAATAAATATAAATAAAGATTTTTAACAAATTTTAAAAAAGTAATGCATTTTATAAATGTAGGTCTTTCCAAAATGCATTTCCTATACGTAGTCAATCTCGTGGACTTCATCGAAATGCCTAAATAAGAAACGTTTCGCTTACGCAACATTCGTGTTATTACATAACTGTAATCCCAGATAGATACATGAGTCAAGAGATAATCCTGTCACCAGTGTGCGTAATCGGATTATTCTCTGGTCAGTTTTAAGCAAAGATGTTGACAGTTGGACTTAACCTCTGGAAACCTAACTATTCTCTTTGAAATTTGATTTATGGGCGTCGATTTACAACTGATTCAAATCCTTAAACACGGAATTTTAAATACGAGGTACTCTTTGAGCTGTGAGCCAATCGCAGCGCCATCTTTCAATGCATATGATTTTAATTACCAAAGCTCGTTCTGTTTACAGTACATAGCATTTAATTAGAATCCTTCTAGATACCTAATCTTCACTTTCATTTGAATAAATTTAATTTAAGTTCAGACTAGCTCATCTCTTCGATTAGTCTCGTATAAGTTATCTATCGAAGCTTCAGCTCGTCCAATATACATCCCTATAATATAAAATGGCCGACTTTAGAATGATTACATGGAATTTTCTTAATTATCCTGAGGAAAGAATCATTGGCTCTTAGTTAACCCTCTGGAGAAGGGTCTGTTTGTTTAAATTCATATCGAATTAATGAAGATAAACCACCTGTTCATAAATGCTTTGATTACCCAAATCAGAAGCCATTTGTGATCTTTTTAATGAAAATAAAGATCTAAAATGATCTTTATTTATTAAAAGTAAGGTAATTTCAAAGAAAGAGTTGCCAAGTATTGTTGAGAGGTTTGTCCAAAGTCCAAACACACACAGAATAGGTAGATCTTAGACATGTACAAGTTTTAGGAACAGTGATCACTAATGAGTAATCTAATTGTCGTTTGGCCAATGCTCAGACCTTTTAAAAGAGCCCCCTCCACTCTCTATATTATAGAAATGTCCAAGAGTGGAACCACAAAAGTAAGCTGGATTAGAAAGTGTAAAATAGATAAAAACAGGATGAAAAGAGCGCTTAAATTCTACTGCAAAGATGTTAAAAAACAAACTAGAGATTGACTAAGTTTAAAGAATGAGAAGTTATCCATTCCAAGATGATTGGCTTGTTTTTTGTAAGGAAAAGGAATCGTGAAATTTTGCCGAATGATGCAGTATGTAAAGGGAAGAGCTGCCAAACCTTATGCGAGAATAAAATCTCTGAGTTGCAGACACTAAAACCATGTAATACAATGCCCACAGCGAGTGATATTTCCCTTGAGGGTATCCCGTTAGATCCTGGCCGCAAATAAGGTCGCGAGCAATACTTTCTGCGCGCCGTCAAGACAACTGAAAACTGCCTGTTGACCACATCCGAAAGGTAAACACCGACTTTTCTTTCTCCCTCTCGGCCATAATCCTGTAGGCCCGATGGCATACGTGAAACGCAGAGTGGAGAAGGAAGCAGCGAAAGCCCTAAGTGAGAAAAGTAAGTCCCACTTCTTCCATCGTTGAACAAACTTCGGATAAGGAATGTTTCTGAGAGGACAGTTAAGGGAGGACATCTATCCATAAAGTAAAACTTTCTTTGCTTAATAGAAATCTTAAGTTAAACTACCTGAAGGAAAGAAACTGCGACCTGAGACCGCTGGAGCAATTCCCCAGTCAATAATTAGTGGATCAAGATTAATTTGTGATTTGGTATTAGCCTTTGAGTTACAAAAAAAAATTGAATTCATTATAAGGAACACATTCAGTTTCAAAACAGAAAAAATGCAGCGCTTCTTTTTAAGGTCTCTGTCCTACCCCTCTTTGGGAGGCGCACTATAGCTTATGCGCCACTAAACACCCATAACACCCTCCCCTCTTTGGGCTCCCTATAGTAAGAAGTCTATCAGAAAATCTGAAGCTCAATCGAAGCAATATATAACTTTTTATATACTGCTTGCTTTGATTGCGCTTCAGATTTTCTTTTCTTAACCTTTAATTGTTCTTCTCTTTTCGTTTTTACTGTGAGTTGGCTCTTGCATTGTGTCTTTTTGTTTTATACTTTAAGTGGAATGCCTGATCTTTTGTGTATATTGGATAATAAGCAACACACCATCCACAACGATATATTTTTAACTCTACCACACATTTTGTGAGGGAAAAGTTGCTAAGACGATATATCTCTGCATGTCTAAAAGGGGTTCGTTTCACAACTGTTGAACCTTGAGCCACAATTCATCTTGTTAGCAAGATAGCACATTAGATTCTTGTAGAATATCTAAACAGCACATTCATTAGATGATGGACTGGGAGAGGGTCTATTAAGAGATAACCACTTAGAATCTCAGAGTGACATGTGATGATTCATTTTGGGAGATTGAAGAGGAAAATATTTCCCAGCTGCGGATAACACACATTAAAGAACAAAAAAAGACAGCAATAAGGGACTCTTTTGCCTTTGAGACTGAAGAAAATTAATAGAAGTACTCGAACACTTATGGAATTGTGTGGTGAACGGATCACAACATACAAATATGCTGAAATTTAATTTTTCGTAAGAGATTTGGGATGATAGTTTACGTATATGTTCGTTATATCTTCGAATAGGGTGGAAATTGAGGTTTTTTTAAAATTTAGCATACAACCTTTAGTTAAGACATCGTGGGACAGTGTGACATATGTTCGTGGTTCATCCCGGATTTTTTTCTTTCTTTCTCTAAAATCACAATATTGAAATCTACCGAAAGACTTTTACTTATAAAAAGAGAGAGAGAGCATCGGTTGTTTTAGTAGTGAGGGGAAGAAATAGTCTCTCGTGCATATGGACATTAAATTCGTCGTTAAATACACTATTGAGAAAAATTCAAAGTATTCAGAATTCAATTTATAAGGTATGTTTATTATCTAATTGATGACTACTCTTTTGTAATATATATATATATATTCACTTTTTAAATCATTAAAAGTATGTTCACTAATACCTGCAACCCTAACGTTTTAAACAAGCGTGCAAAAGCTTTGCGTGCACTAAACAGATTCTTATATATATATGTATCATCTTATTTATATATCCACACGAATTCTAAACACGTAAAAGTACACGATGAGTCGCCATTTTAGGGGTGTGTCCTTGATGACGAACAAGCACGCTGATGCTCTACTGCAGCTATATTGTACGGGCCATCACACTATTGCTACGTGTACTTGCAGTGTCCGCGATAAAACGATTGTCTTACAAAAGAGACCTTCTATCTTTCATAAAATCAATCGAACGGGTGATGCTTATTTCACAAAAGAAAAGTTCTTTTTATTTGTATTTCATCAATTTTATCCACGTTTTTCTTTTAACGAAACTTAAAGGTCCGAAGTTTGTTATGCTCCTAAAACTTCTGCATTACTCCATCACCATTCTCTCTTCACAGAATTCGATATCTGACTTGGCAAAAATACAAGAAAGTTCTCTTTGTTAAAAGGAGGTTTCCGTGCATGTTAGATATCACTAATCAGAGACTCATAGGTACCGTATGTAATTTTTGACGAAAGGCGTGTTTTATGTAGCACGCTGAAAAACATCTTTAGAACATGTTAGTAGCTTGTGTGAGCAGGAAAAGGTACTTGAGTTATGACAAAATAAGTTAGCAGAGACAGCTGAGATATCGCTACCTTCCTGCATGTCACATTATCTTTCACACAGCTTATAATCACTTTGTAGGCGAACATGTTTCCTGATATTAAACACCATTTTTCTTCTTAAATAAAATATCTTAATTTTTTGGTGAAAACGTACCACTGCGCAACCTGGTTAGCAAGTCTGGCCTTACGCTTTTTCTTCTATCGTATATTAATTGCAAGTATCGTTCTAAGTAGAGTTTTAAACGATATAATGGCTGTGTATTTGGAAAGTTATATAATCTTGTTTTAAAAATATTTATTTAAAATAACATGAAATTTTTAAATAAAAGAGAAAAATTATTCTCTTTCTCCATCTTGCACACTTTTGATTTTAACAAACTTGTATCCAACAGAAATATTCTTGGTTAGTTATCAAAGTGGTGTTGCTCTTATCATAAAAGAGTTGTATATTATATATTTACAGTATTTCGATTGGCATTCTTATTTTTACAAAGCACAGAATACAGAAATTGTCCCACAGTTTTGTGCAGTGGTGTATGTCACTGTTGTATTTCAGAGAAAGTCGTTTTACAGGGGCAACATAGTGCATGGCTAATAATGAATCTGCGAGTATTTAATTCTATTTAATTTTAAATGCAATAAATTAAACGGGAATGTATATTACCATTTATTTTGTTAATATATAGCATTTTAATCTGATTTATGTCATCGTTGGAAACATTTAAAGATAGGATAAAATCCGAAAGGATATACGAGATGTTTATCATTTTATGTACATTTTTTAAATAAAATTTATATTATTCATCGCCTCCCTGTAATACATACACTTAAAATAAAAATCGATTATAGATGAGTATTCTAAAGGCCTGACTGATATTTTCTGGATGCACAGAAGATAAAGACCAGCGCTTCATTGAGATATCTAAATCTAAATTATTTTTTTGAAATACTTCATACTTTCTAAATGACTGGAAAATCAAATATTATTTTAGGGGGGAAAACGGCAAATTTGATGAATAGAAAACACTATTTTCAGCATGATATGCTGATGACGTAAAAATCAATAGTTGCGAAAGGTGAATTACGCCTTGAGCGCGCTCTGCTGATGAATAGAAGGTTATCCAATGTCAAAATTGCTTCAGATATCAAGATAAGTATTTGACTGAGAATAGCAGCGCATAACGAGGGATTTCACTGTCAGCATTCATCTGTACAAAAACATCGCTTCTGGTAGATTGAAACTTTTCTTATAGACTGAATTGGTGCTTCAATTTTTAGAAGTCAGTGGAAGTATCTTGAGTTATGCTACATAAAAGAGATATAAGTTCAATGGATACTTAGGGCTAAAGTGGTTGGTTTTGATTGTCTGGAAGCTACGTGCAATCTGTGTGTAAAAATAAAGACTGTTTGAACATAAAAACTAACTTTCCTTGTTAACGCATCCAGTTGTTACTAATAAAAATCAAACTAATTTATCGACAAACTTTTGAAGATTCCACAAGATGGAATCTTCAAAATCATTTCGTTGATATCACTTGCATTTCAGTTGAGGAAATTTGTGTGGATTTGGAATTAGTTACGACTGGTTACTGTAATGCTGAGTGCCTTGAACAGCTTTCTCCACATCTGTTTTTAACAGCAGCTACTCAAGGAATTACTCGTTGTTGAAATCAAGCTGATTTAACTGATTTTGCAATATTTTACTTGTAATGAGAAGAGGAGGAGGAAGATAATTCTAAAATTAAACTCATAGCAATTGACACATTCTCTTCTAAATAAGCATGAGAATTTTTCGGAACTCGAACCGATTTTCTGGCATCAAAATGCAACGAACTGTTACTGGCACTGTTTTTTGAAGCTATACGCAAGTCACATCGGCTGTTCCAACACCCTATTTCTCATCTTTCTACTAATCTATTTGTTTTTAGGACGCCTATAATCAAGTGCATCCTTTATGCCGTCCTACCTTTAGTATAATCGTGTGCATGATAAAGTTTTTATCCCGATTTTCAACTAAGTGCGTCCGAAATTAAAGTGCTGTGATAGGTTTGTATCAGGACAATATTTCATACCATTAATATTTTGAACAAAAGTAGTGCCAAGGTTGTAAATGGAAAATAAATGTCTGTCTAGGTTACCCCCGTCATTTACGTTTTTGATTCATTATTCTGTAATTAAATTCTGAGACCAATGAGGCACACTAGTGGCCGTACAGGGTTCCTTCATATTCAGCTTGTCATCAATCAATACGCTGAAGGAATTCTAGTTATCTCGTTACACTTAATTTGAGAACACTACCTTCGAAAAAAAAATTAACATCAAATGTAGTTGAGAATGAGAAAGCATTACATTAATAATCATCAAACTTGTTGTCATCTTTGGATGTTCGTGGCACATTAAGGGTAGATTGGTTTTTAAGCACAGGTTCGAAAAAATGGACATATTCTTGATGCGTCCAGATTTTTCGAAATTTCATTAATTCGTAATTAATGAAAAACCCAAACTCGGCTGCCCATAGGAGTAGGTGTACGAATGCGTTATCGCTGCTCGTACTCTTGAGTAAATTGAAACAAGTACATGTTTATGCAAGCAAAGATATTTTAAGACCATTAATGATATGTATTTGCATGCACTTCATAAAGCTCTGATATTAGTAATAACCTAAGAATAAAAGAATTTATCATTTATGCTATCTCTGTAGTGAGTCGAGTGAGAGCAGAAAGGGCAAAAAACTTCCGAAGCTCCTTATCCCACCTGTAGAAACAGCACCCTGCACCATCATCTGTGATGGGATTTACTCGGCATATCCACTTTTAGATGGAGCATGTAGACTTTTATTCCAAAATCTTAAGATGTACTTTTCAAAAGAGTCTTATAGAGGACGGCTATATCTGGCGAAGAATTCAGTTATGAATGAATCGACTTACATATTTTTGAGGCTTTTGGCTTATCTTATACAACTGGAGAATCTTTCAAAAATTCGGATTACAATATGGATGAAATATTTCCATTTGATCTTCTCTTTAAAGTTTTTATTGTATTTTTTTTTCACCAAGATCCCGTTATTACACGAATAATAATTATAAAACTTTTATTAAAGTTTTTTTTAATAAAGAAAAAACATTTTTTTCGGTTTAATACTTATCTGAAAAATTCCTCGCTATTATTTCGCTGATCTGTTCGGATCAGACAGAATTTGTGCTGAGGCAATGCGATATGAATTTATAATTAATATATTTCGAGTTATATATATATATTTGAGATGAGATCGAATGTATGATAATCAGAAGCTGTCAGCGAGTATTTAGTTGTAATATACGCCTTTCGTTTTACCCATTTCAAAAGCCCTCCTGACTCATAAAAATACTGCTTTGTCTGTGCGTGTGGAAAAATCCGGATGCCTTAGAGCTACAGTTCACGCACCTTTTTACTTGACGTTTATTACTTTTATCATTAGTTCTGATCTTGTTATGGTGTTCACGCAACTTAAAGTACGTGCTGTCGATACAAAAGCTTTTTAAGAGCTAACGTTCCTCTGCGCGATCCTTTTTGTCCTACTTTCATTCAGACACTTATTTAAAATACCTTTTAGATAGTCTTGATGAACGAAAGTCACTTTGCACCACGAATTTCCTCACTAACGTATTTATTCCGGTTCTTTGATAACGACCTTAATAAAAGCTACCCCTGCCCGTCTTACGTGCGCATATGAAGCTAGTCCGTCAGCTGCAGCATAAACTACCTCTCGTTATCACGTTACCCGACCATTATCCTCGATACAGATTGCGTCATCTGCACAGTATTCGTTCGGATGCTTTAGAATGGATAATCGAGATTCGGTTCCACGTTTTAGCCTTTTAAGTTTAATCGGGCTATTTGAGAAACTGTACATGGAGGACATTTGTTACTGCACAACCGCATGAAACGCTTACAAGATGCGCACACACATACTGCTTTTTGATTTACACAATCTTACATGCTTATCAATCAATTTCACTTAGCTTAATTTATATACAAATTTGTCTTCATTGGATATTTATAGTCCTGGACTTCGTTGGGTATGTAATGAGCAGATCGCGTCCATTTTAAAATCCAACTGAACTTCCCACAATAAATATCAACCACGGAGTTACGAACACGCTGCGTTCGTAACTCCGTGGTTTCGAATACCTCTGGACTGCATTGACCCGACAATGAAGTTTGACGGTATTAGGGTGATGGTCTGAGACCATTGATTGTTTTGGACAAAACCATGAATTCTGAGCTCTGTAAGTCAAAATGTTGGACTGGTCACCCTAGAACCCTGACCTCAAACCTACTGAGAACCTGTTGGATGAATTGCATCGTTGGGTGCCCCTATGAGGCGAGATTGTCCACAAACGCAACCAAATTGGTCGTCATTTTGACAGCCGAATTATAGAAAATGTCGGAGGGCATTTACAAAAAAAAAAAAAAAAAAAAAAAAACTGATGGAGAGTGTACCAGAGATAAAGGCTGAAAGTTTTATTCGATATGCAGCTGTCCAGATATCAAAGTTTGCTGCCAGTTTCAGGGTCCGAATTCGCTAATAATACTACAGGAATGATCCTGTGAAGTAGTGATCTCTGTACTTCAGCATACGGGTTTCATCCTTGCAGCAACCCGGTTCTTCTTCAACCAGTATGTAGGATATTTTACCACATAAAAACAGGTCTCTCTTTTTGTCCATCTTTGTGTTTTAAACTTCAGATGGTAATTTTTCACCCGAAATAGAGAGATAAGAAAAGAATTCTCTAAAATCGACTTTGCACGTACGAATTATCGGATGATCCTTTATTTTTTTAACTCAAGATACTCCAGCAGTGTTTTTTTCTTGGCCTCAATATTTAGCTTTATTGTCTTTTTCCTGAAAAATTCTAATGCTTCTTTTCTTATTAGTTGGCAAAGATCTCTTAAATGCTTTTGCAAGTTGTGAGATCTTAAGTTTCTCAGAATACGTTGTCAGCTTTCAAGATAACCGTATCTGTACCGTTTTATTGACATTTCTAAGGAAAGTGCGCAATTTGTTTGGAAAGAGAGAGAAAGAGAATTTATTCCATCGTTTTATTTCCACAGACTTAAATAGTTTACTGGGTTTTTGCTAAAACGTTTCTCGCTTCGGAATTTTTATATTTCGTAATTCGACATTCCGATTTGATAGCAACGTAGAGTTTCCTTTGTTTATTCTTTTTACAAGAATCGCCGACTCCTTTTCTTGTATAAGTCTCCTAACTCAGTGAGGTTGTTGACCTTTAAATAAATCTTTAAACTTCGTTTTTATTTGAATTTTATTCGTTGTACTTTAATGAAAATTTTACATCCTAAAAATTAATAGCAAAAATGCCTTCTTTTACAGCTCGTGTCATTATATGATTCATAATAGATGTTATTTCTAAGTATTGACATCATCTCTTGTGCTTCCTTCTCTGTGTCAGTCTCGTTTTGGTCCACTTCTTCACCCTTTCCATTCATTCACCATCTTTGCACTTCGGCAATCTTTTTTTCCGCATTCTTCATAATTAATTAGCCAGTCTTAATTAGCCTCAGAATTCATCCATATTATTAGAAAAGCTTTCTTCATTTTTGCTTCGATGCTCTTTTATTCATTCCTTATAATTTTTATAGTCTGGATTCTTTATAAACATCACTCTCCTTTTCGCAATGTTTTTCTATTGATTAATCAATCTACAGTTCTGTCCAAATGCCTTCTACAATCTTTAGCAAAGTTTATCCCGTTTATTATATTTTGTTTATCTGGTTTCCTTTCACCTGTTTATTGCGCACTCTTCGCTTAGTATAAACCACGTCTTGGTTTCCCGTCTGCTTCCAATCCTTTCGCCCTCCCATCCGCAGATTTCCTTCTACACAAATATTCTCTTAAACTAACAATAAACCCCCTTTCAACGCATATTTCATTCCATATAACTAGGCTTCAACACACACCAAGTTTGACTTCATTGGCATAACAATCCCGTGCCAGACGTTTTTTTCCAAATGACTGAAAAGATGAAAATTAGAAGGGGCAAGGTCGGGACTGTGTAGTGAATGGACAAGCACGTTCCATTCATGGCACCTTAATCAAATTAGTGTGCAAACAACAGTATAGATTTCGTTCAACAAAATGTCCATGAATCAAATCGTCAAGTGCACCTACTTGACGCTGTATAGCCAGCATCTTTATTCCTGACTCATTCTTTAAATGTATGGAAAGTAAGCTTCTAATTCGTCGTCTTGAATTCAGTACAATTTAAGATTATTGAAAAGCATAAGAAATCAGTCAGAACCGATCGAATATTTCACTTTCAGCCGAACTTAAGAACTAATAGAATTTAATCTTGGACACTTCTAAGATTTACTGGTAGCAATTAAAGATTTAATTATACAACTTCCAAACTTTCTGCACCAGGGAAAATATAAAGTACAGATTTAATTAAACTTAGGAAACTGCTAGCATTTCTGTGTATAAGAAATACAAATTAAATTCGATGCAAAGTATAACGAATGGTACAAATATTGTCTTATTTTGTTTTCTGTCTTATTTTATCAGACAAAATAAGAAACAAAATTTAAAGGAACAAATAACTAACACGTTGATGATCCATGAAAAAAACGTATAAAAACTTAAGACTCGTGTTGTTTTTTTTATCGACAAGAAAATTGAAAAACTAACACTGGCAGAATAAACATATTTTTAAAATTCAGATGTATCTAAAATCCTTTAGGCAAAAAAGCCTCGCGAGATGCATAATTTATGCACTGTCGCCTTAAGGAATTGACTATCGTTTTTCAACCATCATTCTTAGTATTAGAAAAAAAAACTGATACCCAAGGAAGGAAGATAAATTCCTTTATGGGACCCTTGAATTGTGTTATTTATTACAACAGCAATTTTATATTCCTTATTTTCAACAATTTCAAGTATCAATCAAAAAGTCATAGACACACCTCTGTGTGAAAGTTTTTCAGCTGTGGATTCGATACAGCGTACTAATTTAGATATCGAAAATTCATTACTGATAATATATGTTAGACGGGTAATATCCAGTAATGAAATCTCATTATCAGATGAAAAGTTCGCTATTATATTCACTTAATCACAAAACAAATAAGATGAAAAAAACGTAAGGCTACAAAAGTCACCTTTTTTAAAAATATATGAGCGTAATAAACACTCCCATCCTTTGCCATATGCATTATCTAGATATATAATAGAATTGTATTGTTATAATATTATATAATATTGTTATAATATTAGTATTGTTGCGATAGTATTGTTATAATATTATATAATATTGTTATAATATTTGTATTGTTGCAATAGTATTGTTATAATATTAGTATTGTTGCGATAGTATTGTTATAATATTATAACACACGTTTTATTGTTTTAAATTGCGTACAATTAGCATTAGACAAGGGAATGGGATCTGTGATAAACAGGTCTTTGTCATTGTTATATGTTCTGACCACATTAGTCTCTGATATTCTACTGATATTTGGTTCGTTAGTATCTAGTACAGATCTCGTTCATCTTATGGATTGAGTCAACATTTGACCCTGAAACATTGCGAATAAAGCTAGCACTCGTGGTAATTAGTTTTTCTTTTTATTCACCCACTTGTTAACCAGGAACAGCGATTATCTCTGATAGATCAAAAGGTAATCAACATCACCCCAGTGAGCAAGGATATTTGCCACCTGATGTCAATGTACTAACTTGAATAATGACGCTGATTACTTTCTATCGTAAACTGCTCTTCTACAACCAAAATCAAATGATGGAGTCTGTGAGAATCCAATCCAAACTCTGTCGCATTCGTTTCAGTTGAAAAGCACATCATTACCGGATAAGGGATAGCAGTGGCCAGATGTTCATCCTAATACGAAACCAACCAGGCATAAATAATAACTGTATGCCCTAGTGAATGCCCAGACATGCCTAGAATGTGTAACAAAAGTGTAGAATTGCTACGTCATGCGGAAAGACCGGAAACGTAAGTGTCGAGGAGCTGTAATGCGGAACAATCAAAACAGATGTGGCAGGTAATACAGGAAAAGGTGGTTAAAATTAATAATTCTATAAGCAGCTAATCTTTTTATGGATACAGTGGTCCCTTATCAGAACTATCAGATTCTTATAAGAGAAACTATTAGATGCATATTATTAAAATTTCATTCCAAACAGCGTTTTAAAAAAACAAGATAATTAAAGCGATGTATAAGAACAATCAAGGTCGAATAAAAAATCTTTATTGAAGATATTTCCAAAGTGTAGATTCGTACGAACGTACAAGATACATTTTCATTCCTCCTCCTGAATAAATTATGCATCATCTTACAAAACTCCGGGGGAAAAAAATTAATAAGAAAAGCTACACCTTCTTTGACCGCTTAGGAAGAAGCCATGGAGCAGAATGAGTGACAGAGCGATTAGCAACGATGATTTTCTCACTGCACGCAACGTACTAGATCCGCAGTCCTCTGCCGGCACGGAGACTGCAGTGCGGGAAGCTGGCACAGACGAAACGCCAAACTTCTCCAAGCTTGCTGCAGTCTTGGGTGTCTTCTCTTCGAATCAATCCTTCCGCCGTTAGCCTGCATGAGAGGGGGGAGGGAGGAAAGGGAGAGGGGAGGGGAGAATGGGAGGGAGGAAGACAGAACGCTTATCAAGCGATGCGCATCTATCTAAAGTGATGGCGGTCGTCCAATGTTAGGTGTGGTCCGTACGTGACAAGGACCTCGTGGATTGTGGATTAGAAAGTCCCCCCCGATCACGGAATATTAGAATTGTGACGAATCGTATCTCAAGGTAAACCGTGGACGATGCTAAAAGGAGAGGTTTGTTTTATCTGACGGAGGACATTTTGTAAAAACTTACGTTTATTTGAATTTCGAAAAGCAAACAGAGAGGAAGACATTGTTGGAATTGGATTATGGGATGCATTTAAATGGTGTGTTTAAATCTACCGAATGAAACGGATTTCTTTCTAGCCAGTGCAGAAAAATAAATAAAACATGTTTAAGCAAGAGAAACTTCTTATCTTTTTCGGAAAAGCATTTTGGGGACCTGTTTCCTTCTTATAAGAAATTTAAAAGTTTAATATCCTAATTATGGCTGATCACATTAATGCCGATTTAGCTTCAAGGCATCAGCGTTATTGGAGAGAAACGAAGCTCATTTGGGGTAGATTTATCTAATAGAACTTTGAGAAAAACTTAGTTAAACATCTGCGTTAGTCTGATGAGGAAATTTACTGATTCTATTACAGGAAGTGTGCCTTATTAAACTTTCTATCATCGTTTATTTGAATTTCCCCCTGGGAGATTGGACGTGGGCTGAAATACAAGCTTTCCAAAAATCTTCAATGCAATGATTTGTAATTGCAGTTTTTATTCATTTCAGCCTCAAAACCGAGAACTGGTTCAATCTATGAAAGTTTTATGAATCGAAAAAACTTCAATGAGTCATTGCAGTCGAACTGTGTTTCGTGGTGTTTTATATAAACCATTTACTTTGATATTGTGTGCTGTCTGTCCTTGAAGATTACGTTGACCAACTCAATGGAGGACAGTGGAGGAGTATTGCGATGGTACAATCAAGTAACTGTACTATCACAAGTAACAAACTGTGACCACGTAAATTTCGAGTGAAACCAATGGATTCATAAGCTGTTTTAAGCAAGAACGGCTATGCTGCTTTACTAAATGATCTTTTTCCGCCTACCAAAGCAAGCAGTGAAGCAAACAAGACTGATGGGAGGTGGATATGTCTGTATTCAGCTTCCGCCACGTTTTCATGAAATTCAGATGTATTTCCTTGAGAGTTTTACTAGCGGTTCCGGAAACCTGGATATGAACGAACTTTGTATACTGCATATACAAAGAATTCGTGACTCGACAGATTAATGAAAGCCAGAATCTAAAAATAAGCTTAGGATATTTAGGCACGCGTTTTGAATATGTAGTTATTTTTAAATTCTAAAAGTGGAGATTCGAATTGCATTTAGGAACTAAATTTAAAGGCATTATCTGCTTATTACCGGGCTTTTTTCTTAAACATTTGTTATATTAGGGTATAATTGGCTACTAAAACGGGGAACCTTTCCTATTTTTACCGCTAATTCATCTATTCTGGATACAAAAGAAGTTTGACATCCTGTCAGTAGATGTTTCCTCCTGCCTAAGAGACGTACGGTTTATAAATGCATCGTTATATTTAGATCTTGTTTCTATAGTGATCTAATAGAGTAGGTGGTGGTGGTGGTGGTCACAAATGCATCTCCTTATTTTAATCCACATAGCAGAGAGAACGATTAGTGTGGCTTGCATTTAAAAAATCCTAAACGCAGTGATCTAATTCTGTAATTTATAATTTTGTAATAAATTTTGAGATGTCTGTATAGCTCAGAACAGATACATTTTAAGGATTTCGAATTTGAACTTTTAAAGTATTAGAAAATCAAGAGGATCTTTATAAATTCAAATCTTCTGTAAACTCGTAACTATACTCTCAATGTGTGGGATGAAAGAGTAACTATCAGAGTGATGGTACTCCTTAATAGTGTCCTTTGGGTTTTGTTAAATGAGCAAGATCGTTTATGTGTGTTAAATAGCAATGGACCCAAATATGATCCTTGAGGGACTCACCTTGAAATCTAAACTCAATTGTAATCTAAACTTCGTTTAGAGAACCTTTCATTTAATCACCAAATTTTGATTTGAGTTTTAACTTAAGTTTAAGATCTACGTTGAATCACACGGGATATTGCAGAATGATGTGGAAGGCATATAATCTTTTGTCTGCGTTATGTCAGTAAAGTTAGCGATTTATTTATTGTTTTTCTTTTAATGAGTGATTGATCCCAATTTAAGGAATCTAGCCCAACTTCTTGATGCAAAGTTGGATCAAGACAATGTTAATTCCAACATTTGGATGCAGTATTATGAAAAATTGCGTTAAAGCATTTTGTCCATTCTGCGCAGGATAATAATTTCCTTGGAAAATGCATTGGTATGTCACACTGACAATTAGGTGTCGCCACCAGACATAAGCCCTTACACATTGCTGTCATTACAAGCCGGAAACAGCATTCTGCTTCGGGATATCTTAGCCACGCCCATGCCGCTAACCTATATTGAGAACAGCGAAGGGAATGTACGTTTACATGGATATATTTCCACCAGCATCCATGCCGTGTCCACTGTCTGTCTATAGCCAGTTCTATCTTCTGATTTTTGAATACCACTTGAATTTTTAAATTAACACTCGTGTTTTCTAATAAGATAAGACCTTTTTTGTTTCATGTACCACTACATAACGGAGTGCGCAGCAGAGAGGACGTAGAAACACATTTCAAATATTATTTTGTTCTTCTTTTAATCATGGTCCAGATCGACTGAACCCATCTTTTACTCACGTTGATATCATAAGTACGTTTGACGATGAGAATATAATGAAGAATAGCGTTCGAATGTTAAGAAGCTATCCTAAGTATTTCATGTATAATACGAGTAATGCTCATGTGTTACTGATCCTGATCATTGAGGAAGCTAGCATTACACGAGACTTACATATGTCGCCAGCTGAAACGAAGAACTTTCTTTTTAACATTTATAGAACATTAACAATTTTCAAAAATCTCTGAAGTGGTGGAGCGGAAGTTATCATCTGTATTATCATTTATAGAACTTAAACAAGGGAGGATAACAAATGATACCAATCCCCCCCCCCCACCAAGTCTGTAAATCACTTTACAGACTTTGGAATAATCCATTTAGGCTCTTCCATGTCCACTTTCTGCTCAACCTTTTCTTGAAAAAAGTGTTCATTACTGACATTCCTCGAGATTCTGCAAATTCCACAAGTCTTTCACCTCTTTCACCAATTCCAAAATTTCCTATAATTCCCCTTTCTGCGCTGTTTTATCTCTTTCCAACCTTAGCATTGAAGTTCCCCCATAATGATAGTATAGTAAGGTTTCTGGTCACCTAGAAGTGTCTCAATTTCGGCGTACATTTCTTCAACCTCTTCATCACCATGGCTTGATGTTGGCATATATCGTTATAACTTTTAGTTTGTACCTCTTACAAATCCCGAGTAGTAGTCTTGACACCCTTAGTGATGTACGTTGAATTCCATAGTGTTGTTTTTAATATCTTTATGTACAAGAAATCCAACTCCACCTTCACTCGTTTCACTGTTTCCATTGGCGTGCAGCAGATTTCCACTTGTATCATTAATGCAGATTCTAAACGTGAACTGCAGTACCATTCCCCGGGGAGATCTACTTGCTCCGCTTGTCCAATCGGAAGAATGCTGATTTATCCCGTTGCTCCTGATCTTCGGCCAGTTTTTGATCGAACTATGGATTCTCCCTGTAACTCCAGTTTCGTTATAAAACGTATATCAAATTTATATTCTATCGAAAAACTAAGAGATTTGTTAAAATCAAACTAACCACGTAAAAATAGACTGATTTGACTATTATTTATTACTTTCATTGAAAGGTAAACCGGTGCTAGAACCAAACAACAGTAACCTGTTGTGCGACAGCATTCCTTGTGGATACTGCAACCATCTGCCTGAACTCAATGATAATCAGGTGCTTCCTGATTATCATTGAGTCCTGATCATCAATGAAAATCAGGTGCTTCCTGAGTTGTGTGGTCACAATGAGTCGATTTAGAACAACCCTTCAACCCTTTCTTGGTTTAAAATATATGAATGAAGACTGACAGCAGTTCTATAAGTTTCAAGCATAAAAGAAGCGAATTCAGAACTTGCTTATTTTCTATCTAATATTGAAGAAGTTTACAAACTTTACAAAACGAAGCTTATTGAACTTTAGGAGATCTCGAGAGAAGATACGGATCTATCTTTCGAAGAAGCAGTATTCCCACCCCCTGGCGACAAGCATCCCAAACTTTGCTTTTCTCAGAAAAGAATAAACCTCTTTCTTCAGCACGTACGCCAAAGAGCATTTTTTTTCTACAATAAAAGATTCATATATAAAAAACACTGTGAAATTTGCAACTTCCCCTGTTTCCTTGAATACTGAATGCCTTCAGGCGAAATATTAGGTGTCTTTTCAATCTTTGTCACAATTTATTTTCATTTCAATTAAGGAGGAATTTTCAAGCCCTGTCTTCATTACATTGAATTTTTGATAACTGAATAAAGCACTCATTCACAATATAAGTATTTTGAAATGAAAGTTAAAACCAAACTTACAATTTTACATTTGTCTGAATTGCGGGTAGATTTATAAATCACTGTCCCTCCATGCTGCAAAGGAGTGGGTTGTGTTAAGGTCATAAGGCGTTAGTATATTTGTTCCCATATGGACTTATTCTATGGTCTGTTTTTGGGGGATACAAAATCCGAATTTCTTAGGGAAAACCGCGAATCCATCGTCCGAAAGAGACGAGACTTGCCCAGGTTGTGAAACTGTAGTCTATTATTTTGCTGCAATCTGGTAAAGCAAATTCAGTGTACTGGGGTGCATCGTGCGTTGTTCCTCGTTGAGCAGATGAGTTAACTGATGTTAGGGAAACCAAGCTGCTTAAATTAATTTAGGAAGGATGGCGATATTCAATTGTTTGATGTGGAGTTCCGAGATTTTGATTTTAGATGACTCTGGATAAGTTTGCAATTAGGTTTCGAATCTTGAGAAGCTGTCTTAGTGCTATCATTAGGTTTAGTAGTGACGACAAGTTTTGTTATCTACCTATGAAATTGTATTTTAATCTGTAAAAACGGTTAGTATATCGCCTTGCAGAATCCACTTGATTATTACATTATTAATCATTTTGAATGGCATGGCGAAGTAACAGATAAATTACTTATATTGATGTTGAAATGACTCTTTAGAATTTTTTACGACTTCATCCAGGTTTAAGGGCATCGAATACTGCTGCCGTTATGTTTTACATCGAATGCTGCTGCTTTTAAAGATGACAAAATCTTCCACTTAACAAGATTCATACATCTTGATAATGCAGTATTGTTTGGTATAGAAAAGCCATCTTCCAATAACCAAAACAGGTTTCTGGGCATACATGCCCCATTAACTAGTTATATAATAGAAGGAAAAAATCTTTAGCTTTTTATACACATGATTGTATCCTTTAAAGTTAATGCGCAGCGCTTTAGTCCACCTGAAAGGGCAGATGATATCAGAAAACGAGCGTGCTACAGCTTTGAAGGATGTACAGTCAGTCAACGAGGTCCACGAGACTGACGTGCTTTATCTTAATGCTGAACTCTGGCAATATAGTCACAAATATTAACAATTCCTGAATGCGCGGTTAATGATTATAAGGATATCGTTTTTAAACCATGTTTTCATTGTCAAATTGAAAATGTAAAATTTCTACGTACTCCATCATTGCAATAAATCAAAAAAACAAATTTATTACCTGAATATAATAGTTCGTAATTCTGCAGATTCGTCCAAGATAGAAAGGTATATGATATAATTAAATTATGCCTTTATTAAAAATAAATTCTTATTATATCTTGACCATCGATTATGAACTCAAGCAAAAGACAGCGCAAACTAGCTTCTTTGCCACAGCGTCGTAAATCTCTTAATAGCAGTAGCAACCACAATCTCTCTCTCTCTCATACCTGCAGTTTCGATATGAAAAATCCTGTTCATTGCAATAAAGATCTGAAACAATAACTTATTGCTGTTATTATCCGTAACTAATGAGTACCTATTACTATCCCACGTGATAGTACGATTGCGGACCTCCATATAACTTAGAAAAAGCCTGGGTTCGAATCCCGTCAAGGCAGAATAATTTTATGGCCGAATCAGTCGATCTCAAGCAGTAATTTTAGGATTTTTCATCCAGCAAAACAAGCAAAGTGACCATGGAATACGCGAATATTAATGCCACAATACACCGACCCCTCATATCCCTAGTTGAGCAAACATAAAACAAACGAACAACACTTGCTTCTTAGTCAGAAACGACAAGCACCTGTCAAAGCTAGGATATCAGGAACTGAGGTGTGAGTGTATTTTTTGCCTCAGATTTTTGGCAAAAGAAAACCACTCTCGCCTTTTCAACATACTCCAATTTATAGATATAGCATAACTCTGCCCGAATCGTCTTTGTGAAAATCTAAGACCAACTGCCTTTACAACTGATATAAAAATTTCAGTTAATATTATTCGCTAATTTTTAAATTTATCACAATGTTCTTTGTAGACTATAGATTAGGCCCATGCCTTCATTCTGCGTTAACTGAATATGCATGTTACAATGTTTCATTTATTAAATTCAGAAATGGGTTATTCCACTAATTTTAATGTTCTACACATACGGATCTTTTACATGAATGGGCTCGTGCTTACAAAGCAGAACATCTTCCATCATCGTTTCGTACATATTTAATGCCAGCTGTCTCCAAACCAAGCTTTCATAACGATGAACTCCACTACTAATGATATTTGAGACGATGCTTGACAAGAGTATACCGATACCGCGTAAGCCACAAGTACTTATAAAAGTCTTGGGGGAACACACCATAGCACGTTTGGCTAGTCCATCAAATAGCGAGAAAAGGGAGATCGCACAAAGAAAAATAATAAAAAGGCACAAGAACTTTACAAGAAAAAGAAGCCAACTGCAAAACCTTTCTTAGGAATAAAGACCAACAGTGGATGAAATTTTCATGCAGGCACCATATAACGTATAAGGCGCGGGGTTCGTTACTTTGGCGAGATTATTTCAGCTGAAGAGGATGTGCAGCACTGCCCAATTATCATTTGCCCAACTTAATTTTGACTAATTGTAATCCGCATTACGTAATTTTATTTGAGACTTCTTCCACTACGCATATGAACTTCAAGGTTTCTTCGGTTCAGAAATGCAGACAGAATGTGTATGTGGGCGATACTAACCATTTCGGTTCCTCCAGAACAAGTGACGAAGGTTATTTGTAAGGACTCGGCCATCTGCTCTTTTTCTTCTTGTTTTCTTTCTTTTTCATTCCTGTATTTCGATGCTGTGTTCTTTCCATCCCACACAACACCTCTACCTTTCTAAGCCGCTGATTTAGAGTTAACTTACAGAACACAGGACCTTCAAAACTTAAATAATCGTTTCTAAACTTGGTTCGAAAACCCAGTAAACGAATGAAGAAGCCCTTCTTATCTTTTTTTTTTTCTTCCATTAAAATATCTAACGTTAACTTCAAAGCGAAATTCATTTGGAAACTTATTAAAAATATAAGGTAAAAGGTTTATTGCTTGCGTATTATTCATATCGGTGATAATATGTTAGTGGATATACACGTACATCAATGTGTATGAATACAAATTAGATACAAATAAAAGTTTTGCAAAACTTCGATTAGAACAATAAACAGATGTTCAAGAATATCAGGAAGCCGATGTTTTAAAAGAATTATTGAAATATAAGCAGGATCATTTCTACCGATATTTAAAACCATAAAAAAGAAAGTATTCAAAAACAAACATCGGCATATAACAAAATACCATTCTGTCTTTGCGACTTCAATTTTCGTAGAAAATGGCATTGATATTACAGAGCTGCTGCCACATTTTCGTAACGGGCGATGTAGAACAGCAATGGACTACTATAGGAACACGAAGAACATCGGTATCACTACAACGATCTGTGTTTCGACACGTACGACGTCATTTAACCCCCGGGAGAGTAGATTTTAGAAAAGTCGGGATGCTTCAGCGTGGCAGACGTTGTGAACTGAACGTTGTACACAAAATCAGAATGTGTCAAAGTGTCGGCCGCGAGGCAGATACCGAGGATGTCTATAAACGACATACGGGAGTTGACGAATAATGACTGTCATGCCAAAAATATAGCATCACTTTGGAAGGGAGTCGAAATAGCACGTCCACATCACGACAGTTGCGTATACATTCGCAGAGAATCCATATCGTAAAGGTCGGCACCCAAGGTATCAGCTGTTTTTATGAAGCAAATCTTCGTGTACGTAGACCACTTCAGGGCTTTTATCAATGCAAAAGAAATGCGTAAGATGCCCAAGTTGCTGCTTTGTTTTCAGACACGAAAACAAAGCAGCAACTGAAGAAAATTATCGAGGTAACCTCGCATAGGATCCCGTGGTTTTCGAAGTCACCCAGTAATTGGAGAGTGTTAGGTCTGTTGGCCGACCGTATCAGTTCCTATGAGAGTCAAGTCTTGTGGATATTGTTTCCAAGTTTTGACTTGAAAACCGTATTCACAAGGATTTCGAAAGGTCGTCAAAATTGGCCTCTAAATGGTTGTGTTATGGGAAGTTTTCTTTCCAGCTTGTTTCAATAAAGTCGATCATTTACGTGGAATGCAGTGTTGTTTAATCTCTCATTAAAATTAAATAATTTCCACGTATATCTTTCTCCCAAAAATTATTTTTATATAAATTATTCAAGCCTGGAGGCTGCATCTAAAAAAGATATAAGGACCCCCTAAAGAAGTTAGGAGAAGGGCCACCAGATTGGCAGAGCGGTGCTAATCAATTTCCATATAAAGAAGATCTTAGAGGGTGCACACTGCAAAGTTTGGCAACTAGACATCTTAGCGGGAACCTGATTGGAGTATATAAATCTTTGAAAGAGGAGGTCAGTAAATGAACGAAGGGGTTATGTTTTCACTAGCAGGAGAGACAAGAACCAAAGGACACAAATATAAAATTTTAGAGTCTAAAAAAAGGATGGATCCCATGAAGTTTAACTGGAATAAATTACCAAGTGGTGGATGTAGTTTGGTTAAGTACAAAGTGGACCTGGATAATTACTTTTTGGCTATGGGGAAAGTGTGCGTGATTGGGTTGGTTTCGAAAGAAACCTTCGCTACTCTTCCTTCTACTCTTCCTTCGCTTAAGTATACCACAACTGTTACCTTCCCAGTATCCACCGACTAAATCTTGCCCACTTCTGAATTCAAAATCCAATCAGCTTTCGAATTTCTAATTCTGACCTCCTCCAGATCTTGAATTTGATCCACTTCCGAATGCTAAACCAGACTAGCATCTGAGATGAGAACAAACCACGCTCAGGCGCGATGGTACATAAATACACGTACTTTGAGTGACAGTGGTTAAAGCATGCGTTTCTTGTATTCTCACTATCTTGTATACCCCTCTGACCGTGTGGTTGTCCCGGAATATAAAGAGAAAATTTATTTATTTCTTTAAATATTAGGGACTAATAAATTAAAAATAAATTTCTGTTAATTAGTCTTTTATGGATTAGATAAATAACATTCTTTCATCTCACTGACTCACTTCACTGCTTATCACATTTTCTTTCAGTTTCTCTTACTTGATATTTCTATCGATAAAAAATACAGTTTATTGCATCTATAAAACTATGTTGTGTTTTGTTGATTACAAATGTCTATTGATACAATGATTTTCATTTTTTGAGAGCAAAAAGGGGGTTTCCGAAGCAAAGGCTGAATACTTAAGCACGCATCATTCAGAAGGGCTTTTAATTGCCAAATATTACAACATAACTCGAAACGAAATTCGAGCAGAAGCAGAAATCGTACGTGGATCGGTAAAAATCTAGAAACTGCCAATCCTGATCGACTCTACACCACACATTCTTTTCCATTTGACATTCTTCTAAATGCTGAAAATGTCGAATAGTATTAACATTCTATTAATGCATTAAATGGGTCGTTATGTTTATTGTTAATTATTTTATTCATTTTATATTTAGCCACCTGCACTAAATAGCTCAAGGTCCTTTTCAATAAACTAGTATTTTTTTACAACTGTATTTTCCCTGAAATTAAATACTAATTAACTCTAGTTACTTTGATTGCAGAATGCATACTAAACACCGGAAAGTAAAACATCAAAATTTAGTCTTAATTGAAAACAGTTTCATTCAGAATGGTCCGTGGGCACACTCAACTCGATGATACTTAAACAAAAACATCCAATCTCTACAGCAAACAAACTCCAGCCCATTCTGCAAAATTATTTATTTTACAATGAAATTACAACTATATACATAATATCAAAACAATATCGCATAAATATTTTACCAAACTTCATTTTATATATTGCAAGACAATCCACAGTGTATTCGGGTTTTTTTTTTACTTCTGAAGTCTCTATAGAGGAAGAAATTCTGAATAATTTTCTCTCTCTCGATGCTTCGCGCATTGGAAACATAACGCTGACCTAATGTATTTATTAATCTACTAGTGTGGATAGAAGGAACCTTGGGTGTGGCAATCGACCGAGCGCGAGTCACGCCATTATTAACACGGTTATCATCGGAAGGATCGCCATCTCCATTTATTCAACTCTCTTTCGCATCTACAAAAGCGCCTTTTTCTGTTGACGTACCTTTGGGGAATTTTCGAGAGTCGTTACAATCTGTGGGCTGTTGATTAAAATAATTTGAATCTATCTTACTGTCTTCCAACGTTTAATGTGTAAGGGTTAAACGCACTATTTTATAGCGGTCAAGGAATATTCTTCGTTTTAGAAAATAAAGCAGCGCTTAGGTGGAGAAAAAACATGTCTGTATTTGCATTTAAGCTTTCAGACGAACTGTGGTTATATTTCTTTTCATACATTCATTCGTTCTTCTTCACAAAATACGTGGAACGCCAATAAGTATTCAGTTAATAAATTAGAAATTTATATAAAGATTTCTGTTAAGTTATAACGTTAAAATAATAATCAATAAATGTTTATTTATATATCAATATTAATTTTTGCCATTAGAGGGCGTTAGTGCCAAGCAAAAGCAGATTATTTTTAGGTTCTGTTACAACATGAATGAGACAAAACAATGCTAGTTCAATGCCACAATAAAATTTTAGTACTTTTAAGTCTCTCTGGGGTTTGCCAAACATTTAAGATATTAATTCAGCAGAGGAAGAACATTTTCTTCTGAATTTACATTTTAATTAGGGTATACTGCGCAAAATTAAATTCTCTTCAGAAAGTTTGATTGCATACAAGCTCATATACTATGAATAGATGATCCAGCTGAAGTACTGCCATAATCTTTTTACTGGTTTATCCTCGTGTATTTTATCATTTACTACTGGAACGATATTTTTTTTTGTTTTCACCAATAAATGAAAGTTTTATTGATCGGGTAATCAGTATCTACTTTCAAATGCCAGTTTTATTATTAATTTTTAAATATTTATTACAATCGCATCATTTGTTGCAATTGTAATATTTTCCTGATATTTTGCTTATTTTCCTGAGTGCATGTATACCTACCACTCATCTTGGATGAGTGGTAGGTGCAGAAACATAATAACAGTGCACTTAAATCTCCGTAAAATTATAATATAGGATTTATATATGAAGGAAAATCGTTCAAATGAAACAAAGTTGAGAAGAAGAACTAGTTTGGCGAGTTTGAAGTTAATCATTGAAAGGCATGAGCACAAACGTTTTTGTAAAGGCGATGGAGCCAATTGAGGCAATCAATTAATCTGATCACGCTTTTGCACAGGGCTAAGGATGTTAATGATTTGAAGACGTTTCCGGCATCTCACAGATATCAGAACAGGATTTGGGATTTTATTTTCTTTGACTCACATAACAGGTTGAAGTTATTGATTTGTGCAGAGATTAATCGTTATTCGCAAGGAAAACAAAGCCAGAAGCGTAAGGGAATACCTGCTTTACTGACATCGAAGTTAAATAGGTTATTCCCTGAGGGAGTAATAGTTCGGAGACTTCCATCTAAGGAGCTGATATTGGAAATACTAAAACGTTGTTGTTTGTACAATGAAAGTTTTCCAAATAGAAACCAGGAGCGTAACATACCATTATCGTGAAGCTGTAGAATTGGAGGTAATGGATCTTCAAGGCTACTGGTGCTTAGTTACTCATCTTATACTATTACGTAACTCACTAATTTCTGAGTGGGTGTTAATGCATCTGTTACAAGGAAGTGCAGCTGGGTTTGGCTCTTTCAATAATTGATACTGTCTCTATCATTCTCGAGAAAACTTTACGATTGCTTGAGCTCTGACGCGAAAGCAAATACAGAGATTTCAACTACATAAGGTTGAGCGTGAATCCTTTCTGCACTATCATTGTCCACTAGAAATTCCTCTTTCGGGACTTACAATTTTGTGTCCGTAAAATAATTATGCAAATCATAATAAATGACTGCAGCTATATTTTATAATCGTATTATACAGAAACAATTTATAAATTTCTAAACAACCGAATTCTGGTGGCGATATTCTACAGAGATGGTTAAAATTATTGATTCTAAAAGCAAATTCATTCTGCTGTTTCGTGCTCCTTATCTGTTTCAAGCGTACAGGCTATACATTGCTTTTAATCTTACAAGTATACTTTATATGTTTAAAGAAATATACGCTGCTCAACAAAATTAATCCCTTCCAATGGCTAAACGGAGCATGGTTCATCATCTGATATAAGAGTGCCTATAAGATTCTGTGGCAAAAAAATTCCGTTCTTCCACCAGCGCAGACCTTTTAACTCACCAAGTGACCGAGAAGCTGGCTGACGGCGTGCAATGCGACATAAAAGGGCGTCCCACACATGTTCGATCGGATTTAAGTCTGTATTGTGCTGGCCACGACAGACGTTGGATATCTTCAGTTTCAAAATATTCTTTCACCAGTTGTGCTCGATGTGCGATGGTGTTGTCGTATTTGAAAAGAAAATCTGGGCCAACCGTACCCATAAAAACCAACACGAGAACACCGCCTCCATCGTAAATGTCCTTTTTTCTGATGTCGGAAGGATTTTAGCGCATTCCTCATTGTCTCCAGATAAAATAGCGTTTAGAATATGTTTGTAGGCTAAAATGGGACTCATAAGAGAACAGAACTGAAGGTCTTCTTGTAATGGGTCCATAAGTGTATTTAGCGTCTGACGGCACCAGGGGTTCCCCCAATCTCCCTTTGCTTTCATTGTGGGTGTGAGACAATTCACTGCAAAGGCCAGAGATTTAAAAGTGTGTGGATATTGTATATGTGTGGTGTTCTCTATCGTTGTTGTTCTGGCTATTTAGCCGTTAGGCCCCAGTTGGGACACACCGTTGCCCGCACTTTATCCCGTGGAGGCAGACCAGGTACCCAGTAATTTCTTATTTACCAGGTACCCAGTAATTTCTCAGTGGCAAGAGCCTGTATAAAAAAAGTGGGATTTAACGCTAGTTTTAAATTTTTAACATTATGTGGGGCATTCACTGGCAATATAGGTAGAGTAGGGGGAAGACTGAAGACTGGGGAAATACAGAAATATGGGAACGATAGGGAAGGCTATCCCAGTAGGCAGGCTCATGCATCATCAGGAGAAGAAAGGGGGACGGCAGGGAAGAGAGGAAACAGAGAAACCGTCTCCTCGCCCCTGCTAGGGGGAAGGGAGTTTAAAGTGATACTCTTGATTTTTTGGAAGATATGTAACCTTCGTGATGAGTTGACTGCGTATGTCATCATATAGATACACATTCGTGCATGAAGTGCATCCAAGTCTCTTTTTTCCCCCACAAGAATACCCTAGGTCGTCTTCTAGATCAAAGGACACTAACTTGACCCTGATCGCACCATGCCCTGAGAGGAAATACGTGGTATCTCCTCACACCACATAGGGCGATCAGGGTACAATCCTGTTGAGAACCATTGCGGAGGTTTTGGGTAGGTTTTGTTGATGGTCGGAATGAATTTCCTTGTAATTTCCTAGACTGATTCCAGCGCTCCTGCCATGTAATAATAGGAATGTAGATGGTCTTGTTGTAGAGTGAGAGTGTTCGCTTTTTTCCGACCCCAGTCCCGACGAGGGACCCTTGCGAGCAGGGCTGTATAACTCCTGATTTGAACTCCTGAAAGTGAACAGAGTAGGAGGAGACTGAATGCTTGGGAGAGGAAACAAAGAGACAGTGAAACCGTCTCCCCCCCCCCCGGGAAAATGAAAGAAAGCACCGTGCAAGAGAGCACAGGTATAGGATCGCTTATGGCATTGGCAGCAGAGCTGCGGTGAGGTCAAATCCGGTAGAGTAAAAGGTTGATCGCTGGCAGTGGTTTTTGACTGCTAGGGTTGTCGGCCACTCCTGGGAGAAGTCCCGTCCTTGCAGTTCAGGCTGTTGAGGTTGCGGCTAGCAGTCTCTCATCAAGTTTTCGGTTTAACTGCTTCTATACACTGTGTTAGCTGTCTAACGGCACCAGGAGTTTCCTCCATCTCCGCGAAGCACAGTACTCTGCGGAGGCCAGAGATTTAAAAGAGTGTTAGTCTCTCTAACCATTTAGTCCCTAGTGGGACCCACTGTTGCTTACACTTAGCCACGAGGATGCAGGTACATCCAGTAGACCTTTGCCTGCGACTGCCCGGCTACAAGTCATCCAACGGCTTGCCATCTCAAAGAATCATCTAAACGACGATAACTTGCCATGCTGAGTACTAGAGATGTGGCTGTCCCACTGAGAAAGCCAAAAAAAAAAAAAAAACGGGAATGAAGTGATGTGGTCGCAACTCGTGTTTTTACAGACATAATGTGTGGCTCTGTAAAGTGGTAGATAGATTTTTACTAGATACCCGGAATTTTGTATATTATATAAAATTCGTATTATACCATGCCTGTTATACCAAATATTCGCCTTCGGCGACGCTGTTCACAATAAAATATTCATAAAAAACATTTTGTTCTGTTAATTTTGTCGATCAGTGTATAATTCCTTTTGTTGTAAGCCAAAGTTGTAAACGATTAAGATATCAGCGAGAGATCAATACGGCTCACATCATGATGATTTATTTTTCGATACAAATGCCTTCCATTAATTCGCAAATGATTGCCTATACAATAATCTAGATGCCTCTACAAAAACATAAATCTTAGGAGTTGTCAATAGGATATATGCGATTTTTTCCTTATCCAACTGGATAAGGAAAAGTTTAATTAAACTTTTAGTTTAGTAAACTTAAAATTTTAGTGTATCGAACTGGATACACTAAAAGTTTAAGTGCAATGGAAAAGTGGGGAGAAATAGTAAGCTGTTTGAGTAATTTTAACTCTTTCTTAATGGTCTTTATTGTCAGAGAAAGCTCATCACTGACAAAATTGAGATGTGAAGATTTGAAGTTTAATTTGGTGTAGCATAATTTTTCAAATAAAATAGAACTGCAAGGAAATTACAAAATATAGGATTATCGGCATTTGAGTATTGATCTTAAAGTCTACGAAGCGTAAGTGTAAGGTAACCACGAAAGCTAAGATTATTGATTTCGTAAAGAAAATGTTACGCAAATGATAAATAAGAATCTGAATAGGCCCATTTCTGGACAGGTCCCAGTCCTTGCTCGCTAAAATTTCCGATGCGTGCTAAAACAATTATTCAAAAAGATTCATCAAGAAAGTCGTTTCATCACGAGTGTGAGATTAGATTGGCCGAAATTGATCGAGCTTCCAAAATATGATGGTAAGAATCTCTCTTACTATCGCATTTTGTTACTCAGCTGGAAGACATAAATTAAAGGGAGGGTATAACTTTGAGGTGAAAGATCACAGAATGCATCGAAATAGAGGCAGTACGTGGTTGAAGAAGATTATTTTAATTTCGAAAGGTTTCATTATTAAAACTGAAAATGGATTGAGAATTTATTGCTGAAGAGTAAACGCCAAGAAGTGTTTAGTCTAATAAATTTAAGATGTAGCCCTGGAAAGAAGTTTACACAAGCTTGACTTTTTTCCTGGGTATAGGTATGTTGAGGGTCAGACGGCTCTGATACCCTGTCTATGCCAGAAGTTTAAAATAATGTATGGGTCACGTGGTATATAGTTTGTTGCGCCCATTATTCATCCGGCCTGTTGGCCGCCGGGCCCCTAGTAGGACCCAGCGTTACCATACCTAGCGACGGGGACGCCGATTGGGTGTACCAAGAGACTAATTATACTCTGGCAGGTCCTGCCACTTACTTTCCTGAGATCGCGGTTGATTTCGGTTAAACTGCATTTAGAAAGCGCTGCGTGGGGTTTTACGCTGAAAGAACTAAGAGAACTCTACAGAGCCTAAAGGGTCGGGCAAAATTTGATGTGATTTAAATTTGGACATGTGGGGCAGTCGCTGTACAAGAGAAAGAGTGAATACTGGGGGAATGAAATAGGAAGAAGAGGGGGTCGGATAGGAAGGTGATCCCCATTTTCAGTGGGGCATGCCCATGCTCCATTAGAGTGAAAATATGGGGAGGCGAGAAGAGCAAATACTCTCCTCCCCTCCCTCCCCGGGAAATAGGAAAAAAATAAAAATAATAATAATAAATAAATAAAAAACAAAGCCGCACAAGGGAGTGCAGTTTTGGGTAGCCAGTAGGCCATCCAAATCACCCTAAAGTCTTGTCTTTCTGTGGTATGGTGAGTTTTTTGTATATCACGTACTTGTTTGAGTTCTGCAGTCCTTTTGGTCGGGTTGCCTTTGGTGTATTGCTATCATTGATAGCAATGGCATATTGACGGAGTGCCTTGTAGTCCTCTTGAGTGTCTACATTCTGAACACATGGCCTAAGTTCTCGGCCTTTCTTAAATCTGCCATTGTACTAATTTTTCTATCCGCCATTTTGTTTCAAAATTGAAGTCTGGAAAATATGTATTTCCGTTTGCATTTTTCCGTTGTCCTTCAGTGTGGCTCAGAGACATTCCATCCTTTTCCTGTGCATTGTACCAAATGGTAAACTCCAAATAGCTCTCGTTTTTTTTTTTTTTTTTTTTTTTCGGGTACAGAAAGTTTTCGGGAAGGAAATATTACAAAATTCAAACCTATCAACTTCAATCACCGTAACAAAACAACATTGTATTGTAGGTTTGGTATGCTCAGTAATCAAGAATTGCGTCAGTATTTTTTTGCAAAAATAAGTCTGAAATTGGACTTAAAAGGAGAGTGGGACTATTGAATACCCTTTCTGCTTACTTTGCCTGTGCTTGTAAGCTTTTTCAGGTAAGGAAATAAGTTTTAGGAAGGATGCAGAGTTACTTGAGCGTATAGAGAAGGGCAACAAGATTGGTGAGCAGAACCAAGTGGTGGTCTTACGAAGAAAGGCTTAAATTTTGCAAATTGCAGCGACTGGAGACTAGGCACCTGCAAGGTGATCTGATCGAGGTGTATACGGCCTTGAATGGGTTGAGCAGGCTCAAATCTGATGGGATTCTTCCTCTTGCTCAAATTACGAACCTGAGGGGGCATAAATTCAAATTGAGGAAAGACAGTTGTAGAATAGATGTGCGGAAATTTGCCTTTAGCCAGCGGGTTGTTGATTGCTGGAATAAACTTCCATCTATCGTTGTGGAAGTTGATAGCTTAAATAAATTCAAGGAGGAACTCAAAAAGCATTTACAGGGAATGGATGTGTGAAATGTTTTTCTCTCTCTCTCTCTCTCTCTCTCACTGTTGGC
The DNA here is from genome assembly GCF_048544385.1 of Mastigoproctus giganteus. Lineage (NCBI taxonomy): Eukaryota > Metazoa > Arthropoda > Arachnida > Uropygi > Thelyphonidae > Mastigoproctus > Mastigoproctus giganteus. The sequence continues at coordinate 90,309,563 of NC_143586.1, read as the reverse complement.
TGGTTCTAGATAAGCTTGCTCTCTTGTATCTCTTACTAATATCTAAGTCTGCCAAATCCTCTCGAAAATATTGGAAAATCGCCATCTATCAGTAATTGACATATTTTACATGCATTTCTTTAGAGGCATCAAAGATGTCTCTTACATGAGGTGGAAAAACAGGTAAACATTGATAAAAAATCAAAATCAAAGAAATATTACCTTAACGAGGTCATAATTAAACTATAACCCGCTAAAGGTAAAAAATATAGTTATGGAGAATGTGTAATAAGAAGTTAAAAATCAAAGAGTTGTTTCGTTAAGTTTCGTGGTCATTAGGAAGGAGAACCACCGAACGCCTTGTGTTCGTCAGCATTCAAAAGATTTCACGCCTAAAATCTGGAGTAGTGAACAAATAAATTGGTGGCGATCTTATTGTATGGGAACCACCCATACTGAACGTCAGAGCACAGCACTGCACTAATTACCCTTAGCAGAGATAACGGACAAGTAATTTCCCCCTCATAGCATGTTAATTCACCTTCGGGTCCTTCCGTTTACATTTTTACACTGTTCCAGTCACGGAGGCCTACATAATTGACTTTCTTATTTTTTTTTCTTTTACCAATTAAAGTGAGCTGCCATGTAATATGGTCACACACAGAACTCCTGTTATGGCACGGGCTAAATTTAGCGAGCTTGCTTTCGGTCGGGGATAGGAGGGGCTGCTTGATGGAAGAGAGCAGCGTTCCAGACCGGTGATATGGTGACAAGGTTATCGCCACATGTTCTGTCGAAAGCAAGCTCGCTAACTTGACACACAGTTACGCATAAGATCAGACTACCCTACAGGTGGCTGAGCGCCGAAAATAGAGTGGGTAAAAAACTAGAAAGATTGCGGAGCGTAAAAATATATTATGTATCTGTCAGCAACGGTGGGCCATTCGTTAACGCAAAACGAAATTAATATAATAACTGATATGCTTTTAATATAATGCAAAGACGATGGTATACTTTTGTTAACTTGGCAATTGTGGGATGAAATGCAATGGTTTGCTTTAAAAGCCTCTTTCGGTACTGTGTTTGCACTTCAAGTGACTTACTGTATATTGAGCTACGCTAAAGAGTATGAAAGCATCTTTATAATGTTTTGCGTTCAGGGATAAATAAAAATCGCTGTACAAAAAAAACGGAGTGAGATTTCAAATGACGAATAGTAATTCTGAAGTGTCCATAATCAAGTAGAACCATCCAGCGTAATTTTATTCCTGTGTTTCAATATTTATATGTTATCAATATATGTTATCAAAATAATAAAATAAAATAATAGCAATATTACTAAATCCTTCCGTAAAAAACTAAAATAACTAAATTTCAGATTGGCCCGATGACAGAATATCCCTCTGTATTTGTGCATTTTCTTGCTATTAATCCCTGCATCACTGCCTCTTACCTTATTACATTTCCCAAGATCTTAGCAGTTATGGTAGTTTCAACTGCGTTTTCAAGATTTGTATCCATTAGTGGACTGGTGTAAAAATTCTTACTGCGATTTGAACTTTTATTGATCTCCCGAAGATGTAGTTGTTATAATAATAATAATCATTAAATCCATATTTAGTAAATGCTACTTTGTTTTATATTTGGAAAGTACCGATAAAAATACTATAATTTTTTTTATATTAAAAACTGAGTGAAGTTTAAAATATTAACATCTGTATTCCTACGTCTGTAACCATTTGGCTCTCTATGTTCTAATTATACACTTCGCAAATGTTTTCAACGCCAGCTTGAAATTTGAAATAAAATTTTCGTTTGCATGGTTGTTGTTTATTTTTAAACCAAAGTATCTAAGGCTACGAGGCGTCAGTGTATCGTGTCTGTACATTTTATGGTCAGTATGGTTTCAGTATCACTGTTATGCTGGATGAAAAATCTGAATTTCGGGTGAAAGGACAATGCAATCCTCTCCGAAGGGTAAAGTAACTCGGTCATATGAAAAATAGCCTGCTACACTCTGTATCTATCTATCTATCCCTCCGACATATTTCCTCTTTGTCCCTTAAGGCCCCCCAATGAGCGCCCTTTTTCTAAACTTCTGAGATCATTATGCATATTTCAAAAGCATTTTAATGGCCATATCGCTGAAAAAACATCACCTCTTGGAGTATTTCTTTTCTCATGAGAGTGGCAATTATGTTAATGAAAAGAAATGCGCTCATTGGTAAATTGATAATCCCAGGTGAGAATTTAGTGACAGCGCTCTGTTATCTCCATTCTTGATCTGCCTCCTAGCCACTGCCTTCACTATTGATAAATGGTCCTACTTATCGTTGCAAACTTATTTCTCCATTAGTCCCTCTCCTTCGTTACTAAAATGGCTTCCATTCTATAAACTATTTTATACAATGGAAGAAATATAAATTTGAACTTTTGTTTTTAATAAATTAAATAATAAAAATTATTTATTAATTTAATAAATAATAAATATTAATATTGCGTTTTAGTAATCTTTCAAATATTGTTCCTTACAATCTATCCTGTTCGGTAATGCCAAAATAAATAAATAAAATAAAATTTAAAAAAATAAATAAAAACAAACAATTAACTATTGAGCAAAATTATACGTCACAAAAGTAACTACTCATTTAGTTAATAGATGGCGCCACCTTGTAAAATTGGCATATTCAAAAAACCTTTAGTAACAATATGAAATCTGTGGACTGTATTTTAATAAAGATACACAAATTTAATTTTGTACGCATTCTAACTACGATCGCGTACGTGCACTTCAACTATTAATAAATGAGAAACTTTCATTACATTTCTTTAAATAGTGGTAATTTACTTTTTCCGTGATTGTGTCCAATCTATCAGGCTACTTAGTAGTTCTATCCGATATTTAAAACTAATAGCTTAGCATTATGTGCTCGATCATAGGTTACACAATTTAAATTCTTTCGGGCTCGCTGAGTGTGATCATTTCCTGTAATTACTATCTCACATAAGCAATCTTCAGCAAGCACATAAATCATAAGCAGGAAAAATGGGATGTCTTTCGGTTATCATTCGATTTGAAACGATCCCGGAAGTACTTGAGCATTAAATATTAAGCAGTCCTGTCCACAACAGGATGTTGCTTCCCATTTTTGATCTCTGTAATCTGTGTAGCAATCTTTGAACGGCATATTTAGGCTGCACTTGTAGATGCTAGGCAGCAACATGCCCAACTAACAAATTGGTATCAGTTAGTGTATCTTGAATCATAAGTCTTTGAGTTTCCGTACCGCAATGTTTTAAGTTCAATAATTTTGATGCCCTTTTAGTTCTCCTCGATATATTTTAATTTATATACAAATGCTATTTTAAAATGTGCGAGCTCTTATAACCGGAATGAAGTAAGGGTTTACATTGTATGGACTTGAGAATCCGTTATCTAAAGTTTTTCTGACTTATAAATCCTTGGTATTTGAATTGCTAATTCAATGAAACAAACTCTAAAACCTTAACCTCGTAAAATCCGCCATGAGTATGAAGCACCACTGAGCCGTGTTAAACAGTATTGGAAACAAGCCTGATATTCTGGATGATGAGAGAGGTATTGATTGGAAAGTTACCACCCTGCTTGCCCTCTGAACTGTTCAGTCCAGGACAAAGTAATGGTGTTTCAAGAAACAGATTACGACCGACGGATTCTCACCTCCAAAACAACTTGAGCGTAGCCACATCAGATATTTCTCACAATGCTGATGTTTTTGTAAATAAAACTCAGTTAATTCATTAATATTAATATTAATAGGCTTTAATATTAATAATATTAAAGGTTAAAATTAATAAAAATTAATAATCACTGTATTTTTCTTCGAGTACGCGTCAGTAATGAAGTTTAATGTAATTGTATCTACTCTTAGCAGGGAGAGTAATTGGAGATGACCAACCATCCTCGTATTTTTGATTGAGAGAGCGAGCAATCCATTCTACTGTTCTGCCACCAAGTTCAAATGTATAGCTCTTTCTCATTATATACTTATTGGGCTGGTAAAATAAAATCAATGTAGAGAGGGAGCATTTCAATTAATAGTTTTCTGCCAGTAAGGGACCAATTCAATTATATAAAATTGAAATCCAAGAAATTGGAAAAAGTTTCTGGAGTAAAAAATACAACAGCATCGAACTGCAAAGAATATAAATGGAACACATCCTTATACGTCACTGTTTAGTTTTTTATGCCTACTGATGGCGCCATTTGTCTTGTCTAGAGACAAAAAAAAAAATCAAGCGATAGCTTCAGTGCCCGGGATAATATCGTCGGTTCTAAATATTATAAAATCCCAATGGGATGATGAAATAGCTTTTACAAGACAAAAGCTAGATCCCTTCCGCATTATTACTTTTTCTTACTGGACAATCGGCTTGATAGTTTCTTTAATGTTTAATAAAAAGTTCTGATAAACGGCCACGAAGAAGGAGAGACAGAGAGAAAGAGATGTGAGAAGGGAGAGGTGTCCCTAGGTAATGACTCCAAATTCTAAAATTAGAAACCTATCGTTCTCTGCTCTACTCATTAGATCGATAATGGTTATGAGAGAGAGCTACCTTATCTTCTACCTCTCGTTCAATATCCACATTGAAGAGCATGCTGGTAACGAGAATAAATTTAATTCTCACAATGGGATCAATACAGCATTGCCTCTTTCACCTACCTATATTGTTTGGATGAGCTCACATTGCCCTATTTTGCATCGCTGTATCTGCAGTTATTGTTCGAAAAACTCTTTAAGTTAAAACAGTACAGGTGATAAACTGCTTCACTGAAAATGATGCGTCATTACTGCAAGCTTAACCGCAAAAAACTCCGATTATCGAGCATTAATTGATGTCCAAAGGAGGGGTGCTTTTACAACTGCATCACAGAGTGAGAAAGAGCAACTGAGCGAAGTCGAAGTTCTTCTAAAGTGTGTTGATTCTTCTGAGTAGAATTGGGTGACTCTTTAAAGATGACTGGCGAATAGCATTATAGTTTTTATATCGCGGCTAATAGAGCAATGCCCTAAGATGCATGTAGGAATCTTACACAAAACTGAAGTCCAAGTAAACTCGTACACTCCGAAAGATGATAGGTTGTAATGCACGAAGCCTTTTGATAGTCCTTCACTCTGACTGAGTGAAGAACTATCAAAAATTATAAAATAGCTAAGAAATTTATGTTACCCATTATTCAGCATAAGTCGATAAATGTTTAAATATCTTTGTCAAGTCGAGAAGGCTCTGATTCGAGTTATTTTCTGCCGAAAAGGGTGTACTGGGGGAAGAAGGATAATTTAGATCTGCGTTTATCTGATGATATAGGTCAAAGTAATGCTTGCACTCACCTCATGAATTCGTTGCCACAACACCCAATGTTGATTGGGTTTGTATCCCAAAGAAAGCTTCGGATTCAAACCTAAATAACTTCAAGGGGTATGCCAAGTTAGTAAACTATAGAAGATTACTTAGTCTCAACTGTGTCTACAGTAATGTCAATAAAATGGCTAAATTTGAAATCCTGGTTAGGACGCTGATATAATAGAGCTAATAGAAATGTGGTGCCACCCGAATATTGGTGAAGATTTAGAGAAGAGAGAAGGGGTACAGGGGTCATGTTTCTTATCAAAACCAGCCTTAGCGCGAAAAGTGCTTTCGCTAAGCTACATCTGCCAGCATAGAATCTGTGTGGTGCGAATTAATTGGAAGCAAAGGAACAATTGAGAGTGGGAGTAATCTAAAGATCAGAATATAACGAGAGTAAGCAAGCAAGCGTGAGTTTCTGCCCTAGACTGATTGGAAATGCTATTTATACCAGCATGTTAGAGAAAGTACCAGAGGAGAGAATATTCTTGATCAGATGGTGTCACATGGCTTAAAATACAAGAACCATTGTCAGGAAGTGATCATGCAATCATCAGCTGGAAGATGAAGAAAGATGTTGCAATAAAAGTGTGTTTAGGATCTAAACGGCACGAGGAACTTATCCCATCTCCGCGTTGTATACATTGTTTGTGTAACGCAGTACGCTGTAAAAGGCCAGAGATTCTGAAAAAGTGTATGGATAATGGAATTACGTGTTGTGTACCGTTGTTCTTCTGACCTTTTATCCGTTGGGCCCCTATTGGGATCCGCAGTTTACCAGACTTTTCCCCGAGGAGGCAGGTCAAGTACCCAGTATTTTTGTTTGTACTCTGGCAGGCCCTGCCACCTAGTTTCCTGAGATTTCAGTGAAATCTCAGGAAACTTATTAGATTTTTGCAACTTGTTTAGGGCGTTTGCTGGCGTTTTAGATAGTGTGTGTGTGGGGGGGGGGGGAGGATAAGGCTGGGGAAAGATAGAAGTATGGAAATGAATAGAGAAGGCGACTCTAGATGGTCAGTGAGGCATGCCCATTCCCCAAAATTAGCCGAAAAGGGGGATAAGGGAAAACCGTGTCCCGCTGCTAGGAGATGGGGGAAGATAGGGCCACACGTGGTTTGGAGAGCCAAAGTGGCCGACAGCAAAGCTCTGCAAGGTCTTTAATCAAGGTGATGCACCCATGTAGGAGTTCGCTCGTGGGACCAAGGTACCTTCCGGTACAGTCGGAGTTGAAGGGTTTGGTCGCACTTGAGACCAGGGCCCGCAAAATTGTTTATAGTTAGAGTTCCGCGGAAACCAAGTCTTTGTAGTCGCATTATGGTACATAGAGTTCTGGGGGTATACATAGAATTAATGTAACGAAGAAGAATACAATACTATCATAGTAAATAACTAAATAATGTTAATTCGACTTGAAAAATCGTTGACTATTTAGTAATCACAGGACACTTTTAGTGATAATTTATTCTTCCCCTGTGAAGATCTTTGGAGTGAACATAGCAATTTGACTGGATTAGGTGCGTGTCTTCCACCAGCGAACCATATTTTACTCTAATAAAAGGTGTGTGGTTAACCTTCCGTCAACTCACAACCTTTTTTTTTTGTTGTTGTTGTCAGAGAAGTAATCTGAATTATGCTACGTGGAAAATAAAAAAAGTATGTGGGCGAATACTATTATTAATTCCATGAGGCGCACTTTAGCCATAGCAGCTAATGCGCCAATAAACAACCATATAGCACCCACACTAATTCCACGCCAATTGCAATGAATTCCTGGACATTGTTGTTGTGACACAGTACGCTGTTAAAGACCACAGATTCAGAAAAGGTTTATGGATAATGGGATTTCGTGTTGTGTACCATTGTTCCACACACTTTAACCGTTGGGCTCCTCTTGGGACCCACCGCTGACCACACTTTGCTTAAAAAATAAATTTATTACGGAGAATACGCTATATTATCATGGAGCTGAATATGTACATAAAATTAAGCGTTATTATCACTGCAGGGAGATGAAACCATCGCTAGAATCACGTAGCTGAATTGGTACATGATGCTGATCGGTACATGAGAAAAACGAGGAAAACATTGGTGTAAGTATGTTTTAAGCCTTGGGAGACAAAAAGACAAACTCATCATTAAATCTAAATAGCATAAAAATGCAGTTTTGGAAGTCTGTGTGGTGATCTCTAATAACGGGTTTCAGCACTCCTCCAAGGTGTCTGCGTTCACCGTTCTGTTAATAAACTTAATTCGCCCCACCCCTTTGCTTGTTATTCATCCCCAGACCGTCTGGCCGGTGGGGAACTTTAAAGTGGTGTTATGCAGTCAGGATTGTATGCCTCCGATTTTCGTCTTCTGACATATCGCTTCCCATCCGAGCCATGCAGGTTGAATTTCGATTCGTCAGAAAAGATAACGGTGTCCCATTACTCTTTTTTTTTTTTTTTTTATGAAAATCCCAAACACGAAAGGTATCAAAACCTATAGTACTTAGTACCGTGCATGGGTTGAAGGAGAAGTATGGGGAGAGGGGGATGCCGGAAACTTTGCTCTAGAGACTAAACATGGGTTTGTCCATGAGACATGCGTTTTAGCCCAAGCAAGTCGCTCTTCCTCATGTTGGGTCAACAAAGGCTTCTTCTTCTTGGGCCGATAGACATGCAGACCACATTCCGAAAGCCGTCTTTGGATAGTTCGTGCACTTGTTTCAACACCAGAGCCCATCTCAAAGTCCAGCTTTAGATCAGGAGCACTGGCATGGCCGTTTCAAATATCGATCTTGGGAAGGCGTAGTCACTCTCTTACGGCGTGATACAAGTGTTCCCTTCACGTGACCGGTTTCACGCTTTAATTTCAGCACCCGGGATACTGTAAACTGGTGACAGCACGCGTCCTGGGACGGAGCAACAGCTACACTTTTTTTTCTTTTTTTTTATGTGAACCCCAAACACGAGAGGTATTAGAACCTATATTCCTTAGTACAGTACTTGGGTTGGAGGTTGAGAAGACGAAAGAAGATATTTGTTGACATTGGAATTGAACTTCTGTAGACTGTAATTTCAGGAAATACGTATGAAGGAAGGTTGTTCCAGAAAACGGCAGTTGAATGAATAAATGAGGAAGATGAAAAGTTGGTTCTGTGGATTTGAAGTTGGACAGTAAATGGATGTTGGCTGGTGGCGGCACGTGTTCGACTGTTTTGAAAGAGAGAGTGGGAATTAGCATTAGTAGAGGCATTTGATGCAAGAAAGCAAGCTTATGCAGCATCAGCCAAAAAAAAAAAAAAAAACCCACTTCCACTTCACCCCTCTGTTCGTTCAAAATACCTGTCCAGCTGAGCCTTAAACTTATTTAGGCTATCAACTTCCACGACAAGGGATGGAAGTCTGTTCCACCAACCAACCACCAGCTGGCTAAAGGCAAATTTCCGCACGTCTATCCGACATCTGTCTTTCCTCAATTTGAATGAATACCCTCTCAGGTGATTATTCTGAGCAAGAGGAAGAATCCCATCAGCATTGAGCATGCTCAAACCATTCAAGGTTTTATACACCTCTATCAGATCACCTCGCTGGTGCCTAGTCTCCAGACACTGTAATTTGCAAAACTTAAGCCTTTCTTCGTAAGAGCACCCCTTTGTTCCATTCACTAATCTTGTTGCCCTTCTCTGTACTCGTTCCAGCAGCTCTACATCCTTCTTGAAATGAGGCCTACAGACCTGTACACAGTACTCTAGGTGTGGCCTGACCATTGCCTTATACAAGGGAATAATCACTTCCTTATCCCTGCTAGAAAAATTCCTATTATTACACCATGAGCTACTCTTGCAGCCCGTCTGCACTGCTCAAAGAACTTCATATCTGCCTGCACAACCACCCCCAGGTCCCTTTCATTCTCTACCACTGTCAGTGTAGTACTACAGAGTTGATACGTTGCTCTGGGGTTGCTGTGTGTAGTACTTTACATTTGTCAATGTTAAACTTCATTTGCCACCCCTCAGCCCATCTGCTCAACCTTTTCCAGATCCTGTTGCAGCAGCATAGTGTCAGTAGTGTCCTTGACAACCCTGCCTACCTTTGTATCGTGTGCAAACTTGGACATTAAGCTTGATATACCATCATCAATATCATTTATGAATACAGAAAACAATAATGGACCCAACACTGAGCCCTGAGAGACTCCACTAATAACATTAGTCCACGACGAGCAGTGTCCATTGATTACCACTCTCTGTCTTCTCCCCCTCAGCCACCCCTTTATCCACAGCAGCAATTTGCCTCCAATGTCACACTGCTCCAATTTGTGCAGCAGTCTTCCATGTGCAACAGTATCAAAAGCCTTTCTAAGATCCAAGTATATAATATCAAAGTTATTCCCTGCATCCAGTTCCTTTGTGACTGCATCATAGTATCCAATCAAATTAGTCAGGCAAGACTTCCCCTTAACAAAACCATGCTGTGTCTGAGCTATAACTGAAGTCTTGTCTAGATGATCCTGCAGTGCTTCTTTAACTAGTGCCTCCATTAATTTTCCTGAAACAGAAGTTAAACTCACAGGTCTATAATTACTTGTGTCAACTCTAGCTTACTGCTAGGGTTGAATACACCTCTGGCTTTCCCCTCACTAAATAACTCCTCATGTGTGAATGTCGACGCAAAATATTCATTTAGTTTGTTAGCTACCTGAGCAGGATCATCAACAGTTGACCCATCAATATCAAGTGGACCAATCTGATTCATCCCCTTCCTTCTAGAGTTTACATAAGTAAAGAACTCTTTGCTGTTTTTCTTTGCATCCCTTGTAAAAGATTTCTCATAATCTGCCTTTGCCTGCCTAACCTCCTTTGTAACTTGGTTACAGATCAACTTGTATCTATCATAGGCTTCTGTGTCATGTGTTAATTTGTAAGTATCCCATGCATTTTTCTTCTCTGCCATATGCCTCATTAGTTCATCTGACATCCATTTTGGCCTAAACCTTGAACAATATTTCTTAGTTGGTATGTAAAGCCTAGTAGCTTCCAAGATAAGTTCTTTGAATGCTTCCCATTTTGAATTTGCTGTTGGTAACATCATCAGTTGGTCCCACTGTATAGAATTTAAATACTGTCTCAGTCCATCGTAGTCGCCTTTACGGAAGCAATAACCCTTCCCTTTACCCCTAATGGTAGTTACCTCTTTGAGTAAATCCCACTTCAGCACACTGTGATCACTGCCACCTAGTGGTTCATTTATCTGCAGATTCTTAATGCATGAAGAATCACTGCTGATAATCAAATCAAGAGTATTCCTCCCTCTAGTTGCCTCCCGAACATGCTGATGTAGAAAACAATCATCCAATAAATCCACAAAAGCCTTGCTAGTGTGTGAGTGACCAGCCCCCAAATTCCAGTCAATATCTGGGAATTATAGAAGCCAATTCAGGAGAACAGTGCCCATGGAAGTATCTGTAGGAGAGGCATGCAGCAGAAACAGTACGTCTATGAAAAAGTGAGTGAAGAGACTCTGTTAGAGATGAATCATTAATTTACCTAACTGACCTTTTCTAAATGGAATCAATCTTGGTATCAACTGAACATATGGAGCCATGCTTACATCTCCGCAAAACAGGATACTAATGAGCGTGTATACCCTTCCAACGCCGTATTTATAGAAACGGCTGATGCAATACCTTTGCGACAAACAAAATCTTATACGTTTCAAAATGTTCTTGTTTATAGTCCGGCACGACCACCAGGTCAGTGGAGTTTACAATAATGATATCAATCAATCAATACAAATTGTTAATCGTATTTAGTAGTCACGGGCTTGAAGCCCAGTCCACTCAAAGAGCGTGTGCTACTGCACTTGCGCTCTTGACCACTCGTCTACGTCATTACAAATGTTACGGTGATCCGGTTTTTTTTGTCCGCCACTGTAAATTAATTAGAAAAGAAACAACGAAGTACAGGTTATACATATGAAATTATTATATTTATACATCATATGACGAAGAATACAGTCATATCATAGTAAATTACTAAATAATGTTTATTCTTCTTGATTTTCTTATTGAAAAATCGTTGACAATTTCAGGAATATTGAAACAATCTTTTTCATTACTAATGAGTCTCAAATTTGTTAACTTTTGAATTTCTGCATTACCGAACATGTTTGGTGATGATTTCTGTGTCCAAATAATACAAAATTGTTTGGTGGTTATTGCCACTGTGATTTTTAATTTTTAGACGCGACATTAATGTAAAGTTCTTTTATAGTCTGCTTTTAGTAGTACTGTTGGAACGAGAATACCAATCTGATTGGAATTTTTCTGTAGATCATGATGGTAGTGATGTTTTCAGCTCCTGCAATAATAGTAGAATTTAATCTAATTTATTAGATAAATCATTTGCATAGAGATAGGGGAGGGGGGTGTTCGGGTCTGTATTAGTGTGTGTACATCGGCCGATTTTGGTTGGTGAGGGGGGGAAAAACCCCCCCTCACAGGGCTCGGCCCAAGATCGACTAACTTGGTACTGAAAGAAAAAACCTCTGGAAATTCTTCCAGCGGGATTCGAACCCAGGTTGTTCCCAGTCAGCAAGCGCGCTGCCGCCGAAGGCACTACGCTACCGAGCCCCATGCGTAGAGTCAGCAACTTCACTTACTTGAACTCTGCGTGCACGTATTGAAATATACTTAGCAGCTTTATGCGCAAATTATTTATTAGACAATTCACATTTAAAGGAGAACATCATTCTGTTTTTATTTCACGATTATTACTAAATTACATAATAATCAAACAACATTTTCTGCGAATTTGTACTTTATGCAAAAAAAAGTTATTTTTAACTTCAAAAAAGTTAATTTATTAGTCATTCCTCGATGATGCATTATCTGTTTATAGAAGCTTATCAAACGGAAGGGTGTACTGAGAGGGGAAGGAGTAGAAGGGTAATTTAGATTTGCACTTATCCGATAACATCGGTTAAAGTAATTCTTGCACTCACCTGAGGAATTCTTGTTGTTGCCACAACAACCAGTTGATAAGATGTTCGGAGGATAGCAAGGGGATATTATAGGTCAGATACCCAGTATTTTTTATTTATACTCTGGCTTGCCACTGAATTTCCTGAGAATTCAGTGGCAAGGGTCTTTGGATGAAAAATTAATTATATCGGTGGGTGAACACTAGGAATATATAGGCTGAAAGGAGTTTTAAGTGGACGCGGTTTAATCTAGACATTATTAGTTTTTTACGGCGGAGACGGTTTTCCGGTATCCTCATCCCCTGACAGGGGGGAGGGATAGCCACTCAAGAGAGTGTGGCCTGGAAAACTAAAGTGGCTGACAGCAAAGCTGTGCAAGGTCTTTCATAAAGGTGATGTTCCCATGCAGCGGAGGTCGCTGTGGGACTAGGATCCCTTCCGGTACAATCAGAGAGAGGGGTTTGGTCGCACTTTTGACCAGGACCCGCAGTTCCGCGGAAACCAAGTCTTTGTAGTCACATACTTGTACATAAAGTTCTGGAGGAGTCAGATATCTGGGGTCACCCTCCCGTCCAGTGGTCACTTAAAGATAAGTGAAGGTCGGATAAGTCCGGTCTTCGTGGTCACATATTGGTAGGCAGGATCAGGTCATCGGAGGTCATGGGATCGGAGTCCCGTCCGTTCATTGATGCGTTGGTTTCTAGGCAGGTGCATCCTTGCTGCATGCAGCTTACAGAGTGGTATATTCAGTGCGTAGAGTGCAGAGTGACGCGAACAGATGTTACAGTAGTAGTGGCATAGTGTTTAGGTCACCGGTGGTTTCCCAGATCTGCGCTGTATATACTGTGTGGTGGAACGCAGAAATAATGCATTCCAAAAAGTGAAATGTCTGGTTTATGTAGTACTGTGTTTTGTTCTGTTGTTGTGTCTAAAGGCTTCTTGGCCACAGGGCTCCTAGCGAGACCCTACGTTACCGCCACAACCATGGGAGGTGAGCCAGGCTGTCCATCTGGCAGGGTCGCTTCCTAACAGGGCCCATAAAAAAATGTTTTTGTCGAAGAGAGCATATGGGGAGTAAGGAGAAGAAAAACAGGTCAGAATTGGAGAACAGTAGTTGGAGTAGACCATTACGGAAGGCAGTACACTCAAAGTTAGGCGAAAGTAGGGGATAGAAAAGGGGATCGAAAGGCACAAGAGCAGGTGCTCCTGTGTGAGTGCCTTGCGTTCTCTGAGTATCCTGCACTCTGAGGAGTGTCAGCGGAGATGGGGGAAACCCCTGGTGCCGTCAGACAACTAACATACACACTGAGGAGTGCCGCCATGAATCCTACCATTATTGGGTTAACACGGCAACTTGCCTTTGAAATCCTGTGCCCAGAGTGCTTGCATTATCCTACCCCAGTCGGGGTTCGCAGGGTTGGTACGTTTTTCTGTTCTGTCCTGAGTTTTCGCTGAAACGGTCCACTGCCTGTAATCAGGAAGATGATTCGCAATCCATGCGAATACCAAGGAGGAGGCTTTGGGAAAGTGCGACTTTTTTTTGAGGGAATAAACCTTTCGGTGATTGTCTCTTTCAGCATCTTGCCAGAGGTTTTGTAAGTGGTCTGCAATATTTCCTGTTTAGGGTCATTTGCATGGTCCAATTGTAGATTCAACAGTTGCGTTGGGATTCCCTTCTTCAGGCGCTGGAAGAAACCCCCATTGTAGGTACCCTGCAATGACTTGTAATGCAGGGATGCAATGTAATACAGTACAGCGCGCCCTGTTAACTGATAGTAATCAGTTAACAGGGCGCGCTTCAATATTTGAATGGATTGAAGCTTGAGCTTGTTTGCCTTTACACCAGATGGAGGTTCCGTAGCACACTATTAGGACATATGCTACCTTATACAAAGTTTCAAAAATTATGGTCAACAATGATGGTGTTTCAAAAATGATGGTCAACAATTTAAAGGTGAAAAGCACAAATTCAAATAAGCAAAAAAGTCGCAGTGAACATCGGGCCGCAAATTAACCGTTTTCTAGATAATGCACACTGACTATGGGAGCACTCTATTGCTGAGACCTTGTACACGCTGGATATGGTAAGGGTACAGTAATCGTCAATGTAAAATTCGCCACACACTGCTATGATTCAGTATACGCTCTTGCAGAGCAACCCTCTTTGTCGAAATTCCTGGATTTTGTTCTACCCTTTCCTCAACATCTGGTGCTATGCTTCTGGCTTTCGGATTTGGAGCTTTCCTTTTAGAAGGATTGACTTTGTTTTTTCACTGGAGATTGTTAGTTTGTGCATGGCGGCCCAGTTTCGCAGTTTTCCCAGTGCAAAGTTGGCTTGTACTTCCAATATGTATTCTCATATTCCAGTACGAGATCATCGGGAAAGGCCAGGGAACCTTGCCGAAATCCATCCCCAGGAACTCATCCAAGACAATGGCCCAAGGACCGAACCCTAAGAACAGCCTCGCAGTATATTTTTGTTGACTATTTGGTGTTTGATTTGTTGCCTGCACTGTTATATTGCTGAGGTAGGACTTCTTGGCCTGCCTAAGTCTTCGAAATACGCTGGGCCACCATAGTCGATTGAAGGCCCCAGAAAAGTTCACCGTTATGGCTATTTAGTATTTAGATTTGTTGTAATTGTTGCTCTATGTAGTTGGTGATTTACAACATTAACAACAAAGGCCATATTGCTCCGGGATATAAGGTGGTCATTCCCTGACCATTCTGCATCCTCTGTATTTTGTAGTGACGGGCTCGAACCCCGGTATAATCAAGAAGTGTGTGCTACTCACTGCTGCTCCTTCCCACCTGGCTACAGAGGCGCCTGTAGTTGGTGAGACGGGAGAGCGGAAGTCGTTCTTGGAGTTTGGCCAAAATACAAAGCAGGGCTATTGGTCTGTAAGAAATCGGGATTTCAGATGGTTTTCAAGGATTAACTTGAATGTTGCAACTTTCCAGAAGTCGGGAAAAGTTCCTTAAACAAGGCATCTATTAAATAAACTTAACAAAGTTATAGGATAACGTTCTGCGAACCTTTTAACTATGTGAACCTCCACCAAGTCCAAGCCTGGGGTTTTACCCTGCTTCGTTTTGGCCAGGGCCAAATTCATCTCCAGGGATGTGAAGGGCGGTTCACTAGTATCTGATGTGCATGCCTTATTTCTGCCAGTGTCGGTGCCAAGTCATCAGTTGTGTAGATATTGTCCATATACTCAGATCAAGAGTATGTGAGATTCCATCAGTCCTTAGTGTGGTGTCCAAAACTTCACCTCTGTGAAGTTTTGGTCACCACCTCGCTTGTTACGATCCGAAATAAAATGCCCCATGGGTCATCATTTTCTACTGTGGCAACTAGAGTTTGCCATGACTCCTTCTTACATCTGCGTATTTCTTTCGAGTATGCCTGGGGGGGGGAGGGACTCGGGCACTTTGAAATGTCTTGGTGGATTCTTCTCAGATCTCCCAAATTTGCGTTCCACCAGAGTCCGTACTACATGTTCTACGTGGGACGGAAGTATCACAGGCACTCCTGATGGCAGTTTCACGCATTCTTCAGGTGTGAGTGTAATACGTAGTGGGATGTCTTCCAGGAGAAACTTGGCCAATCTCACTATGTCTCTAGGAATTGATGGTGCACGTTCTACAGAACGAACAAGAGAAAAGGTGATCACTCTTTGTTCCGATGTTGTCCATGACTCTTGAACAGCCCAGTTGATCAGTTCACTTTCAATGTCAGGTGTTTCTTTAGTGACATCAATTGTGCTTCCCTAGAGGGGAGCACAATTGTTAGTTTTCAGTTGTGCATCCTCAGCTGGTTTAGCGCATTATAGCCTTAGTCGCCAATGCAACCCAAGCAACAACATCAGCTGGTTTAATTATGATTACATGAGACTCAGGCTTCTTGGCTATCCTTTTATCTTGCACTTTTTCAGGTAAACTGGTGGTTAATCTTGTTGTACCATTTCTCAACGCCTCTGCGAAGGAGCGGGTGCGTTGTTGCCTTTCATTTTCCCGCTCCTGTGTAAAGACATTAATTTTGGCTTGTAATCTTTCATGATCTACGTGGAGATTTAAAACCACTGTCTCCATTTTGCTGAAGATACCAATTAAATCAGACCTGATGGCAGCAGTAATCCTGCTCGACTGCTTTGCCATACATTTCTCTAAGGACCCTCTGATTGTCCTGATGCGATCAATCGGAGAACCCGTTAATGGGGGATCTGAATTTCGCCAATGTCCTTCTGCGTCTCTTCTTCTTCTTGAAATTAGCCTTGGTGGTCTATCTCTTAGTAGCCAGGTGGGCAGGAGCAGCAGTGCGTAGCACACACTTCTCGATTGGTGGAGCCAGTGACCACCAAATACCGAGGATGCGGAAAGGTCAAGGAATGACCACCGCATATTCCCTGAGCAATGCTCCTAAAAAACCAAATAACAACAACTATTCCTTCCCAGCAGGGGGACTTTATTCTTTTTCCAACCGTGCTGCAGTATTGAAAGGCACTGGTTTTAACTTCAGAAGAGGAGACTTTAACAGTTAAAGGCATTATATGCAGGGGCGCTCCTAGTAAATGTGCCACGTGGGTGCCAATCGCAATTTGCTGTCCACCCCTCCGTCAAAAATATTTTGTTGGACTTTGAGTTTTGAATTTTAGACGCAACATCAGCAATTACAGGAGACGTCTATGTGAAGATCTTTTATAATCCGCTTTTATACTAACGTTAGGATGAATATAGGTGGGGGGGTTTCCCACCAGCAAACCATATTTTACTCTAATAAAAGATCTTCGGTTAATTTTACGTTTGCCTTCAGCCCACAACCTTTTTTTTTTGTCAGAGAAGTAATCTGAATTATGCTACAAGAATACTAAGTAAAATACGCTATATTATCAGTAACATCATGTAGTTGAATATGTACATAAAATTAAAGAAAATAGATTCTACTATTACTGCAGGGAGGTGAAAACATCGCTAACATCATATACGTATTCGGATACATGATGTTAGCGATGTTTTCACCTCCCTGCAGTGACGGTAGAATTTAATCTAATTAATTAGATAAATCATTTGCATAGAGGTAGTGGGGAGGGGGTGTTTGGGTCTGTATTAGTGTGTGTACATCGGCCGATTTTGGTTGGTGAGGGGGGAAAAACCCCCCCTCACAGGGCCCGGCCCAAGATCGACTAACTTGGTACTGAAAGAAAAAACTTCTGGAAACTCGTCCAGCGGGATTCGAACCCAGGTTGTTTTCAGTCAGCAAGCGCGCTGCCGCCGAAGGCACTACGCTACCGAGCCCCATGCGTAGAGTCAGCAATTTCGCTTACTTGAACCCTGCGTGCACGTATTGAAATGTAGTTAGCAGCTTTATTCGCAAATTATTTATTAGACAATCCACATTTAAAGGAAAAATTCAAACATTTATTTATGATTCTGTTTTTCTTTCACCATTATTACTAAATTGCATAATAATCAAAGAACATTTTCTACGCAATTTGTATTTCTTTATAAAAAATTATACAATATATATTTTTGCTGGTACAAATTATTATTTGTACCAGCATGTTAAAGAAAGTACCAATTGCGAGAATATTCTTTACTTCATCATTACTAAAGAATCAAATGGTATCACAGGTCTTAATTGTAACCTCTAGTGACCTGGTCGTGACGGGCAGAGTATAAAGAAGAATTTTTTTTTTAATATAAGAACCATTGTCAGGAAGTGGTCATGCAATCGTCAGCTAGAAGGTGAAGAAAGATGTTGCAGTAGTTAATGGCACTGGTTTTAACTTCAGAAGAGGAGTCTTTGACAGTTTAAGGCATTATATGCAGTGGCGCCTTCTCTCAAATATATTTATATAATTCGTTGTACTTTTATTCATATAATGATAATTAATAACGAAAGTAATACAATTGTAATTATCGACAACGAAATTTACACAATCAGAACTAATAAGAAATATACAGTGGCGGACAAAAAAAACTGCATCACTTGTGAATTTTGCGAATACTGAAATCAGCAAAATAAGTCCTCAATATTTTGTTGTTCCTCCTCGAGCTGCAATTACAGCCTTGCAACGATCTGGCATAGAGTTAATCAACTTTTGGATATACGGTTGTCCAATTTTGTGACATATCGCTTCCCATCCGAGTCATGCAGGTTGAATTTCGATGCGTCAGAAAAGATGACGGTGTCCCATTACTCTTTTGTCCGTGACACATGCGTTTTAGCCCAAGCAAGTCGCTTCTTCCTCATGTTGGGTCAGCAAAGGCGTCTTCTTCTTGAGCCGATAGACATGCAGACCACATTCCGAAAGCCTTCTTTGGATAGTTCGTGCACTTTTTCAACACCAGAGGCCAGCTTTAGATCAGGAGCACTAGCATGGCCGTTTCAAATATCGATCTTGGGAAGGCGTAGTCACTCTCTTACGGCCTGATACAGGTCTTCTCTTCACGCTTTAATTTCAGCACCCGGGATACTGTAAACTGGTGGCAGCACGCGTAGAAAACCCTTCCTGGAACGGAGCAACAGCTGCCCTTTTTATTTTCTTGGTATCAACTGAACATATGGAGCCATGCTTACACCTCCGCAAAACAGGATACTAATGAGCATGTATACCTTTCCAACGCTGTATTTATAGAAACGGCTGATGCAATTCAAGCGTTATCTGACGCAATACCTTTGCTTTGCGACAAACAAAATCTTATACGTTTCACTACAAATGTTACGGTGATCCGGATTTTGATCCGCCACTGTAAATTAATTAGAAAAGAAACAACGAAGTACAGGTTGTACATATGAAAAAGTATTATATTTATACATCATATGACGAAGAATACAGTCATATCATAATAAATTACTAAATAATGTTTATTCTTCTTGATTTTCTTATTGAAAAATCGTTCACAATTTCAGGAATATTGAAACAATCTTTTTCGTTACTAATGAGTCTCAAATTTGTTAACTTTTGAATTTCCGCATCACCGAACATGTTTGGTGATGATTTCTGTGTCCAAATAATACAAAATTGTTTGGTGGTTATTGCCACTGTGATTTTTTAATTTTTAGACGCGAAATTTATGTGAAGTTCTTTTATAGTTTGCTTTTAGTAGTACTGTTGGAACGAGAATAACAACTTGATTGGGATTTTTCTGTAGATCATGATGGTAGTCATGTTTTCAGCTCCTGCAGTAATAGTAGAATTTAATCTAATTTATTAGATAAATCATTTGCATAGAGGTAGGGGAGGGGGGTGTTCGGGTCTGTATTAGTGTGTGTACATCGGCCGATTTTGGTTGGTGAGGGGGGAAAAACCCCCCCTCACAGGGCCCGGCCCAAGATCGACTAACTTGGTACTGAAAGAAAAAACCTCTGGAAATTCTTCCAGCGGGATTCGAACCCAGGTTGTTCTCAGTCAGCAAGCGCGCTGCCGCCGAAGGCACTACGCTACCGAGCCCCATGCGTAGTGTCAGCAACTTCGCTTACTTGAACCCTGTGTGCACGTACTGAAATGTAGTTAGCAGCTTTATGCGCAAATTATTTATTAGACAATCCACATTTAAAGGAAAAATTCAAACATTTTTTTATGATTCTGTTTTTCTTTCACCATTATTACTAAATTGCATAATAATCAAAGAACATTTTCTACGAATTTGTACTTCTTTATGAAAAAAAAAGTTACAGTTTATTGGTCATTCCTGGATGATTTTTGTTTGAAAAATTTCCTAGAAAGGTAGTGTGAACAGTGTTTCTATAAATTTTTTCAGGCTGTAAAATTTGTGTTTCTATAAATTTTTTCAGGCTTCAGTACTGACCTCGAGTCAGTATTGAAGGGTTAATTAATATATTAAATTTTAGAGTAGACAAGCATTATGCACACATCAATAAAAGTTCAGTAAGATTTTTTAAAATTTCTTCTTTGCGTATGCGGGTTTTAAGGCGCCCCTTCAACGTTGACGCCCGGGTGCGGGCCTTCCTGCGCCCTCGGGATGGCTCGTCCCTGGTTATAAGGGACTGTGAGCTGGGCGGATTGCCGAGGAATGTCAAATATGGAATACTTTTAAAGCAAAAATCACGGAGGTTATGAACGCATACATACCTTTAAGAGAATATTGGAGGAGGGGGATGCCGAAATGGATGACTCGCAGCTAGCTGGTCAAATAGAGAACAAAAAGATAGCATGGAACGGTTACAGTTACAGAGCGAAACAAAGTACAAGTTGATCTGTAATAGTACCACAATTAAAGTCAGGGAGGCCTAGGCTGCGTATAAGACAGCAAAAAATGGGACAAGGGATTTTTCAGGTATGTGAATACAACAAAGAAAAGAAAGCTAACCAGTTTGGACTCTTGTACACTGGGTGTGAGAAAGCTTTAGATAACACTCAGCTGATGTTGCAGATGAATTGAACATGTACTTTGCATCGATATTTACTGACGAAAGACACTTTATACTGAGGAGAGGCTGAGCCATTTTAAATTAGTGATGTCGATATTACAGATGATTGTTTACTATAAACACTTTCGAGCATAAAGGCAAGTAAGACTCCTGGAACTGATGGCATATGCCCTGTAGTTCTGAGGGAGAACGCGAGGGAGTGTATTGAATCATTGAGCTTAATTATGAGGACATTTTTGGACTGGACAAGAAGAAAATCTTTATTGTACAGTAAAGATACAATAATGTGCCCGCCACAGCCAGGAGGCCAGGGGCTTGACAATGATATAGGGTAATATAAAAATATGTACAGTATAAAAATTTGTGCAGTATAAAATATTACATAACAATTAAAAACGTAGCATTAGCCATTCAATAGATATGAATATGTACATAGTTGTGAGGCAGACAGTACACCAAGGTATGTGCACGTTCATATGTACAAAGCACATATTTAAGCATATTCACACAAGTCAGAAAATTTCACAGTGCCAAATTATTGTTCGGTATTGCATTTTCTTGTGAAGACAGTTCGTCGATTTGCCTGCGACGTGCCGTTATGCACCTCATAGGGGATATCAGTATGAGTCGACATCAGGGGCCAAACAAAAGGGGAACAAGTTCGGCCAACGAGCGCCTGTAATTGCGATCGGAAGCGAATTTCTGGAGGTCAACTCCGATCATTAGCAGGGCTTGTACTGTAGGAAGTACTTGTCCAGGTAGGAATCTGTCACTGATCTTCAGCCTGTTCCGTTGTAGCTGAAGAAGAGGGGTGGCTCGTAAGGACGGAAGTGGAACATGCCACTGGCATATATCCCAGAAGTCAGGGGAGTTGATTTTGCCAACCAGCATTTTGACTGTGGTCGCAGTTCTCCTCATGCTGATTATTTGAGGCAGCCGCGGGATTTGGAGTTGGTCGGCCATGCTGGTGGTCCTCTGCTGAGGGGGGAGTCGATGTTTGTGGGTTGCCCACTTCAATATCCAGTATTCACTGGCGAAGATGGGCTTCATGAGAGAAGGTACTGCGGATGCCCATATTTCAGAGGCATACAGAAAGGGCCATATTTCAGAGGCATACAGAAAGGGACAAGTGCCAATGTATCTCCAATACATAAAAGCAGTTCTAAGAGTGAAGTTGGTAACTATAGACGGGACAGTCTGACTTCAGTGGGTAGGAAAAATCTTAGAGGCAGTGATTAAGAGTGCAATCCAGGGATATACAGATAGCTATGGCATTCTGACGGACACACAACATGGCTTTGTTAAGGGTAAATCATGCTTAACTAACATAGTATGCTATTTTGACACAGTTGTTCTTGAGCTGGATTTATGAAACAATTTCGACATAGTTTATTTGGATTTTAGCAAAGCATTTGACTTGGTCCCTCATGAGAGGTTACTTTATATGCTTGATCAGGTTAGGATTACTGGTAAGTGCAGGTCAGAGGGTTGTGATTAATGGATACTCTTCAGATTGGTGTCCCCCAAGGATCGGTTCTTCGACCACTGTTGTTTCTCATTTTCATAAATGATATCGACAAAGGGATAGAAGGCATGATGTTAAAACTTGCAGATGACATAAAGGTTGGCAGAGTCGTTAATGATCAGTGCCAAGCAGCACTCCTTCGGGATGACGTGAACAGACTTCAAAGATGGTCAGAGAGAAGTGGCAGCTTGTTTTAATCCTGCTACTATTAATTAATAGTATTACTATCACTGACCTGTAGCTTAGCTGTTAAATACTTGTTTAATGGCCCCAGAGCTTTTCGCTGATATCTTGTATTTGTCTGTTCACGTTGTGTAGGCTGAAAAACTCGAAATAACTCATGGAGGAATCCATACTCCTTCTGCCTGAGATCAGCTACTTACAGCCCCGAGTAAAGAGAACTTTAGAAATTCCTCCAGCCGTCTATGGAATTCGAACCTAGACCTTACTAAACGAGTGGCAGAAGGCGATATATCGTGTCGATGATGCTCTGTGGACCCACAGTGGACGTCGCTTTTCGGTCGTTGTGGTTAAATAACTCCGATCCCGTTGATTAAAACACAAGGGAATGGTACCTTTCCGATCCCTTATGTTCCGTTTCCACCATAAACAGTAACATTGAGATGAACGTAGTTGATTGTTATTATGCGGTGTCCACGGTATTCATGCTGAATAGCAGAAACACGTCCACATTTCCAGACAAATAGGATACAGTGATGTTATTACATCGTGTTGATTCTGTTCCACGATGAAATTGATTCTAATCAAATTTTACACTAATCCGTAAATGTTACCATGACTATCGACTAATGAAATAAATTGTAAATTTTTAAACTCACTGTATCTTGCTTTCCATATGCTTCAAGATATCATTCAATATTAGGCACAATATTCTTTCTTCTTTAATTGGATGTTTTGTACGACATTTTGACTCAATCAAGTTATTTTCTTTGCAACATTCTTCAAATTTCTCATATATATCATAAAAATGTCTGCGCAGATGATCTTCATTGTTGATGCTTTCAATGCAATATCTATAATTTTAGTTTGCAAGATATTGAAGAGTGTGTCAGTTAATGAAAAATTTATCATAAACCATAAGAAGAAAGTATGTTGAATCTTGCGTTAACCAATTATAAAATCCATTGCTCCTCACTAAGGTATTTAAATCGCACAATAAAGGATTGCTGTTGAAAAGTTCGCAAAGGTCGCTATGGTAGTGTAAAAGAGTTTTAACTCAAAACTCCATCTCGTCGGTGCAGCCTTTGGAATGCGTTTCTGCACTATGTCATCAAGAAATTGCGTTCGTTTTATAGAGTGACTGAAAAATGAGGCAAGACCCTCAATGGTCTTGAAAAATATTGTACATTCAGATATGAATTTCGCCGACTGAGCCAGAACAAAATTTCACTTTTGAGCATAGCAATTTTGTAAATAATGGTGCTTTTTCTCTTACTTTAGTTTTAACGCCATTTAAATGCAATGCCATTACCGATCCACTTATATGGGGACCTTGCGATCTCTTCTTTAATATTATTTTCTCCAGCTGTTCCTACTGCTTCAATCAAGTCATTTTGGATCTTGTTAGAAACACTAGAAAAAACGGATGATGTCTGTAAATTGTTCCAATTTTTCATCAACTCAATATAGTTTCCACAATTTAAAGAGGATTTGCCTTAATTATTACCGCGAAAAGCAATAATTTTTGCAGTATGTCTCTGTACTACTTTACCTTTTTATTGTGAATTTCAACGCTAAGTTTTGCTGAAGTCGATTAGTGTAGATCCAAATGTTTTCAATGATATTTGGCTTTCATAATGCGCAACAGATCATTCGTGTTTACTTAAAGCATTAGGCAAATTATTTAAATCACAATATCCAATTCTTACCCACACACTTTCACCGGATACATAAAATAACAAGAATAGGAAACAAAAGCGTGTATTTGTTGTAATGCAGCCACACAACCAATCTTTTTTGCTGTACCACGCGGTTTGAAATGTTCTTATTATTTTTGTCTCTTTAAGCTGTTGAAGTTGTTTCAGTTCCGGTGTTGGTCTTCGACTTTTAATTACATTAGACTTTTCTTCATAAGACAGATTAGAAAAATTTTTAAGAGACTCACTGTCCATATTTGAAAAGGGATAAATTTTGAAATAAAGTATCAGCTCTATCACTAAGGCAAACGATGCAACAACACGCATGCGTACACTCCTTACTCTGCAAAGACTGATGGCAGGACAGGACTCATTCTGTCTTTATAACATGGCACGTGGTTTAATAACGTAACGCGTTAGTATATATATATTGAGGTTGAAAGGCACGGGAAAATTGTGCCTGTCTAACCGCAAAATATACCCATTTACTAAATAATACATTAAATTAATATTTTTATAATGAATTGGAAATCATTTACTTTTTATATTTAATAATATTTATAATTTTAGTCTGGCTAGGCACTGCCTACCTTGCCTACGCAGAGGGCACGTCCCTGTCACATGATCCCCTATAACTGCTAAATAGGCCTGACAGTGGCCATTATGCTCGATATAAGGGTGTCTATAACATTCTGTGGCAACAAATCCCATTCTTCCACTAGCGATCCAAGGAGTTAGCTATCTGCGTACAATGCAACGTCCAAGGGCGTCCCACACATGTCGATCGCATTTAAGTCTGGTGATTGTGCTGTCCATGGCAGTCTTTGGATATCTTGAGTTTCAAGATATTCCTCCACCACTTGAGCTCTATGTGCAGTGGCGTTGTCGTGAATGGAAGGAAAATCTAGGCCAACCGCACCCTAAAAGTCACACATCGGGTTCGACGATTTGTTCTCGGTACCCCTATCAAAAACATCAAGAGGAGTGCGGTTGTTGATCATTATTCCACCCCACACGAGAACACCGCCTCCACCTCGTTGTCACCAGATGAAATAACGTCTAGAATCTGTTTGTAGGCTAAACGGGACTCATTAGAGAATTGAAGCCCTGACAAATGGGGTATATGTCAGGGCTTCAAGTCACATGTTCATGGCACCAGTTGCGACGAGCTCTGCGGTGGTTTGGGGTTAATCGGATACAAGCCACTGGCTTCCTTGCTTAGAGTCCACTTGGAAACGTTTTCACCTGTGGCCACAGCACCTGAAGAGACAGTTGATGAAATGACATCGTAGGGTTCTGTCTTGTTGTTAGAGCCAGCTCTTTTTTTAATGGTTTCTGTTTACTAAATCTGCTTCCATAGTGCGGAGATGACACATCTGCCATCTCAAAGAATCATCTAAACGACAATGACTTGCCATTCTGAGTACTGAAGATGTGGTTTTTCCCACTGAGCCAGCCAAGTGATATCGTCGCAACCTGTCTTGTTATTGTTATTGAATAATGAGCAGCTGTGAAAGGTGGTAGATCGCTTTCTATTGGATACTCGGAATTTGCATACTAGTATGCCTATGATACCAAATATTCACGAAAAACCTTTTGTTCTGTTAATTTTGTCGAGTAGTATAGTAACAAGAAAACAATGTCCCATTCCAGGCTTCTGAATTTCAGTCCATTTCTTATATTTTTATTCTAATTCTGTATTTAAAGTCCTGACTGAAATAATTAGATTAAAAAGATTAATTTATCCATTAAAACATAGGTTTGTTAATCATAGCTATTACACAGACAAAATGTAAAGTATTGGAATAATTTTAATGTGTTAAAATGTAAGACGTATCAGAGTAGTGTAGATATACGTGGTTATAATATTACAGAATATTCGATACATTTATTAACTGGGTCAAGTAATAAAAGACTTTATTAAAGATAAGAAGTGACGGAAAAGTGAAGCGAATCACAGTCGTAATTTTTCATATTTCTGCCTTCTTTATGTCGGACGGTATACGAGATAATCCTTTGGAATCCAATTTTTCAGCGAATCTGGTAGTTCTGTTATAAATCTAGATGACTGCAGTTCTGGAGATAATACAATTTTTGCATTGAGTAGGTTTATATAGATCGCCTTCTTTTCCGCATCATAGAAATGATATGGAAAAGAAGGCGTATTGAAGTTTTATTCAAATAACATATAATATTACGATGATTTATTCGAAGGCCTTGCCGAAATGGGCAATACCATTATAAAATTCTGATTACTTCCTGACTAGAGCAAGAATCCTATTGCAGTTGTTTATTTTGTCTAGGTCTGAGCCAAGAGAGACCATTTTTCTGTTGCGCGTTAAGTTTTCAGAAATAATCTACAGAACCATCCACATTTCTTACCATTTCATATTTCAGATGACATTTACTACCATTTTAATCGTGCCCATAGAACTGGAGCTTACATAAGTGAGTAAGATTATTACAGAACAGTATGCCATTCCTGGAATCGTCAATATCAGTTGAGATGCTGACTCTTGTTTTTAAATATGGATATTTATATCAACCTTGTTCAATCTTATATCTGTACAAGGATATTTACCATAAATTAAGGTGATAAATAAAATGCAGCATACTAAGAGTATATGGAAAGGGAAATCGCCAATTTGCATTTTCTTTCTACTAGAATTTATAAACCGAATTTGTCATTATATGAATTAATTTGGGGAATATCCTACATTAAGATTATGAGCTTTTCTGAGAGGCATTTAACGTGTAAAAACTTGATGATAAATTGGGATGTGAAAACATTTTTCCTGCAGAAAATGCAGCTCTCGGATAGCATAGTTAACTTTTTAAATCCTTGACCATTTCAATGAATTTCGAAGGGACGATCCAAATAAAATCCAATTTTTAAAAACACGTGGTCTAAAGCCTTTAATGGAAACTAATTAGTATGGCAATTTACGCGTATGATATATTAGTCCAAGAATATTTGAAGAGAAATATTGAAAAGAAAAAAAAAAATGAAGTCAACCTGTAACAGATTATGCAACATTGGTTGGACAAAGACGTATCTGTATTAAATGAATCTAAATATTTTAGTGAGTTACAAATAAAGGAGTTGCTGATCCATAACTGTAAGATAAAAATTTCACTCAGAAATTTCTTTCAAGTTTCCCTCATAAGATGTCTAAAAGTTCCAAAAGCATTCAAAGAGGATAAGAAGAAATCAGTACTCGTCGCTGAACAAGTAACGTGTCGTATTAGGACTACCCGAAAGCTAATTCATCTGTCCATGTGTATTATGTCCGTAAATTGCGTGTGTTCTCTGGTCGATTTGCCTGTTTTGTTGGATGAAAAACCCTGCTATCTACGCCTGACACCGATTAGCTCAACCACTTAGTGAAAAAAGCTTATAAAACTTCCTCGCGTCATTGACGTGATTCGAACCTGGGCCTTTTTGAAGTGGACGATGATTATAACCCTTTGCTACCTGCGTGGGCCTCGTCGCTGAACAACAGAAATGCGTACCTAATCTAAATGAACACAAATTGCAAATTGAGCTATATATGTTACTGTATTTTCCACGCTGATGTATGTACGCGTCTCTTCTCCATGCAAACATTCTGATCTATATATACATTGGACTTTCCACAGCGTACACAACTATTTCGGCCTGCTTCCATAGCGATCCGACAATTTTTCTTGGGGTCGTTATTCATCTACCACCCACTTGTCATTAAGAGACGTCATATTGTTAGGAATCGTCTTTGGAGACGACTTACCGCTGCCTTCACATGCGATATCTATCTGTCTGTCTTCTTTCACTCTGTAGCATCCCTGCTGCTCTCAGCATCCTCTCCTTTATAGTTAAGTGACGTTGTTCAGCGTTGCAATTGTAAAGATAGTAATAAAGACCTCAATATTCAAGCCAAATTATTTTCTTCAGTGACCTACTACCGTTTATATGAATGAAAGGTAGATATCAAAGAGTAAATGACAAGTGCAGCGGTTGTGATGTCCTCCTCTAAGGAAATTTAGGCCGAAAGGACTAAATACTACCCGAATACAAATTTATATTATTTTTTCTTTTCTAAACTGTACTTCAGGACTTTACTTTTGCAATGTATGTTAGAAACCGCTATAAAAAAATGTAAAAAGAGTAATTATTCCATTCATTATACACCAAGTTAAACTGAATGAAAAAAAGTGAATTTCCTGGAGAAAAAACCATGCAACCCTCGCGTGAAACCGACTAACTGAGCTATGTTATAAAAAAAAGTCAGTAAATATTCCTCGCGTCACTGACACGATTCGAACCCACGCCTACTCCATCCTGTACAGGAGGACTGTAATTATATCTACTGTGCTAATTGCAAGGGCAGGAATTCTTAAATGCATCACTTTATGGGAATTTACTCCATAAAGCTTACCGGAAAACAAACACAAAGAAGAAATGGACCGAAAGATGGCATATTCTTCCACTACAGAAGCTGAATATCAGGATATATCAACAGGAATGCTGCTTTACAATCCAAAGTGTGATGTTTTAATGTGTATATAAACTGTAGTTCTAAACTAGGCATTCACCAAGTATTCTTCTACCATGTTTGGAATGTTTACAAACAAACCCGAGTTTATAAAGCCATTAAGAGAATATTAATATTCTTGTTCTTTGAGAGTTTAGTCAGATTTGTACAAGTAGATTCGCGGCATTTTACACACGTCGTGTCCAAATAACCCCGTGTAGCTCGTAATTAATAGCCCCCGAATAAACACCACGAATAATGGCTGCAAACACGGCAACATTAGTTGAATAAACATTACGTTCGTTGCTATGAGACAGGTCAAGCACTCATTACAAATTCATTGGCAGCCTGACCACGTGCTTCCTCTCTAACTGAATGTGCAGAGACTGGATAAGTTCCAGTGATCAGTAATAGGATTAAATTTAAAGAGCGATATCTCGATGGCAGCGCTCACAGTTATTGACAAAAGCTGCATCCCAAATAAAAGCGTTGTACTGTATTTCATATAAATTGGAGCTTCTACCAGCAAAGGATAATACCTTTCAAAGCCTACTGCTCTTAGAATTATTTTTATTTTATTTAAATATAGTGTTTGATTTAGCTAAATTTCTTAGGACTAAGGTGGCTTCCTTCAAAAGACAGGATTGTTGAATTATTAAATCGAGGAACGTATAAAAATGATTTAATGTTATGAACTACGTGGTAATGTGCCGTTAATAGCTGAGGTAGTCTTCGTGGACTTTAATGGTTGATATGTCCCGGTACATGTAAATGAATAATGTGTATTATTTTCAGAGTAACATTAACCATTTTTCTGAGGAAAACTGTGCATTATGGAGCTTTTGGACATTATCTAGCACGTTTTTTATGACTTGGATTACTGTAGATAAATAAAATGAAGATCATAAGTAACATCTGAAGTACAAAATCTTTTTCGGTGAGACTCTTTAGGGTATAATTTATAATTGGTGGCATCATCATCCTGCGTTGAATTACGACGGTAATGGTGAAATTGGAATATCTGAAATGTATTTCTCAAGGAAACCTTAATTTCAGAATTCGCAATGTCTGTATACTATACACTATTCTGGTCTAAGTGCAAGTTTTCTTCTATCCATTGCTCTTTTCGTTTTAATCTCATGAACTTGGAACAAGAAAACTTTTGTCGGTTTGAAAGTTAATTTTAATTTTATTCAGGAAATATTTTCTAAAAATTACGATGAACTGTACAACGATTTTAGTATTTTCCAGGTCTAATTGATATGAAGAGTGATCTATCTCGTTAAAATATAAACGGGGGGAGGATCTATGGTCCTTATGATCTTGGGCAACTAAAATCATAAGGCGTCAGTATATTGGGTGTATAATTAAGCCTGTTTTTCGGTTAGTCAGAGATAAAAATCATTTAAGTTTTAAATTTAATTTAAAAATATAAAAAAAATTAAATTTCCTTATGTTCTATATACTTCACTTGGGACTGGCCGCAATCTATCAGTATTCCTGTGTTTTATCAGTATATTCCAATGGCTTTTTTTTATATATATTAATTTATAAAAGTATGTACGTTCATAGCAAAATTTTAAGTCAAATATCGTTATTTTCACTTTTTTTATATACATTAATTCGTCATGATTTATATATCTGTAAATCATATATAAATCTGTATAAATATACATCAGTAATAATTATTTCAAAAAAAAAGTATGGAAAAGGATTAAAATTGTATCAAAACAATTTTAAAATGTTAACAACTGGCACAGTTTATCCATCTCATAATGCATTGTTCTTAGAATTTAAGGGGTACTGGATAAGTACTTTCTAGTGGTGGGAAGAGCATGATAAAAGGAATAGAAGTTTCATAGATTTTTATTTATTTGTAGCCGATGTATCAAAAGCCTAACTATACTAATAATTAAGTTAACCACCGCTGAAGTTTGACACGCAAGCGTTATAACAATAGATGCACGTGAAATAAGATGGTTTTTATATGGCGATTTGAATTTTTGTTCTTCTCCATTAGATGGCGCAATTGTCGATGTCGTCATTGAATAACAAGTGTGATGAAAGTTTAATGATCACTTCGATTTTCGAGAAAGTAATTAGATACATTAATTAGAGCGAGACATAGTTAATTAATACGGAGAATTATAGTGGCTTCGTGGATGGGAAAAACTTATCCAAAGATGGACGTTGATTAATCTTAGAAAGTAGCATCTTCGCAATGGAAGGAATAGCCAAACACATGTAAGGCACACGTCGTTTATTTCATCCAGGTACTGGGTGCACTCTAGCGAAAAGCACAGTGTGCTGCTGCTGATAATGGATTCGATGCAGGTACTGGGGATTTTCTTTATCTAGAACTAGATATTTGGGAGCGTGAAGGATGAATCTATGCATTAAAATTATCATAATCCCAAACGTACATGCCTGGTCTTCTCTTCTACTGCCTTTTGGAATTGTGAAAATGGATAAAATTTGACTTCAACTGTTGAGTATTTAATGTGACTCTCTCAAATATGCAAGATGCAGTCCTACTTTCTTCATTTATTTATTCTGTTACTGCATAATGTTTCTTTCCGCATGCGTTCTTTTACGTTCTGGATGATTTATTTTGGACAATCCAGTTCTGGCTTTCAGTGAATAAGTGAGCGAGGGAAAAAGGAGAGAGGGATCATTAAAATTCCCCTTTCGTTATTACGAAATGTCCATTGTACTTGCTGGAATAATATTCATTCTGCTCTGTGAAGTTCATTTTTAATTATAAATATCACTGTTTCTTTTGTTTTCTGATGAATTTTATAAAATAGTTTTGCATTCTTTTTTAGTTAGTTTTATCAGAATTTTTTTTTTTAACTGTGACACTTTTATAAGTTTGAAATTGTTCGAATTACGATTGAATAAGTGGTGTAGTTGTTACTTGTGACTCAATCGAGTTGCATTTTGATTACGTTAGCAATCTGTTAATATAACCTGCTATCGGAGGGAGCATTATTGTGGCCCTGAACACGGATGGAGCCTATCCTTTGTTCTATTACATTTTACTTTTCTTAAGACAAGTCTTTCTAATATAAAAACTCTTCTCCAAATCGAAATTTTTAAAAATTAGTGGCTACAATGCAGTTTAAGTCCACAGTTGGTAGAATCGCCGTCCTCCCCACACCGGATGGAAAAGACTTGAGTTCGAGGACCGTCACGGCGAAAGGAATTCTTATGGGCCTTTTTCACAACGTGACTGATTTAGTCGGTCTCAGACGAGGGTAGCATGGCTTTTTCTCCCGGAAACTTGAGTTTTTCATCCAGCAAACTGAAAATCGACCACAGACAATTTATAGACAGTATGCAAGGAGCAATATGGCGTTAGTCGTTGATGCTCCTAAAACCCTATTACAACAATAACTGTTTAAATCAAGGCTGTCCGACGATTTTAAGGAACAGTAAAAAGCTCGGTTATTATAATCTACAACCGGGTAATAGAACAATCATTACAGTCTACATAAAATTTGTTGAAAAGTAAATGAAAATATATATCTATTTATTTCAATCACTTTCAGCCAGAGTTGTGTCCAAAATTAACACAAATCGAAAATTTTTCGATTTGTGTTAATTTTGGATAGATTTCTTTCACTAGGGAGCCCTAATAGGAAGATACAAACTACAGGACAGCTATGACAGAGTAAATAAGAGAATCACAAAACTCAAATGTGTTGAACCAGAATTTACTCGTAGAAAGGCCTATCAAGTTTTCAACCAGTCTTTCAAAGAAAGTGATTCCCATGTTTTTTATGTGGCAGACTGGCAATAGGTGGCTGTTGACGAAGTGTTAGCTTCCAAATTTGTTTCTTCCCTCTTGAATTTTACCAAATATTATAATAAATCATTATGATATAACGTTTGGCTGGTGTGGCTTCCAGTCCACCTTTTGATGTCAGGCAACAGAAGAACAGAATGCAGTTTGGAGGAAAGAGGCGTCAGAGAATTGCAAGGAATTTAACATTATCACTGAATATGAGGATCCTGATTCTATTATCCTTCAAGCATGACTCTAGATCATAGATCATCATGTATCTCAGTGTAGAAAAGGAGAAGGCCAAGAAGTCATTTATTAAAGATTTTTTTAATCAATGTATTATGTTATAAAAAGTACCTGAACGCAAAGAAGCATTGATTTGAATGGATAAACATAATTTTAATATAGCACAGGCCCACCTTTGACCTGAGGCACTGCAAATAGCCTGCTCGGAAAAAATATCAGCATTTTTTGGCAAACTTAAATGGAAATAATTTGCCATTTCTCACGTAGGAAATCTTTTAACACAAATCCCGAAGTCGGCCTTTTTGGTCAATTTCGCACTCGTCTCTCCAATTCACCCCACAGAGGCGCCCTCGTGCGTAGCACAGCTGGTAGGATCGCCATCCTATCCACGCCGGGGTAAAAGACGTGAGTTTGAGTCCCGTCGATGACAGGAGGAATTTTTATGGGCCTTTTTCACAACGTGACTCAGTTAGTCGGTTTCAGGATAGGGTAGTATAGTTTTTTTCTACAGGAAACTCAGGTTTTTCGTCCAACAAACAGAAAACCGACCTCGGAACACACGAAATTTACAAACAATGTACACGGAACAATATGGTCTTGGTCACTAATGCTCCTAAAACAACAGCAACCCACAGAGGCCCAGTTGAATTAAAATTGTTCAACTAAAAGATGACTGTTCATCTAACTAATGGTTTGCTGGAAGAGCTATTATTACTCGAAGGGATTGCGAGGAAAAAAATTATTTAGAATATCAGGAGAGAGAATAATACTTCTTTGTACAATTCTACATAAACAGTGGTCCACGCAATACCATGAAAATAATCCTCGCATTGAACTTTCTCCACTGTGAATTACAGGGTGGAAATTCAATTTCAGTTTATGCCCATGCACTCTTACTCTAATGTACTTTATATTATTAACATAGTCAATATTTTATATATAATATGATTGTCCTCCGGTGTCCCAGTGTCCTTTAGAGTTGACTTAATTATGGGAGTTTTGCGATGACTTTTTGGTTGTATAGAAGATTCTCTTGAGTATTTACTTATTTTGAAATTCTGATGTGATTCAATACAACCAGGAAAAACCACACACATAACAAAACACAAAAATAACCACTGGAAAACAAATTTCAAGCTTTTTAATTTTTGACACACGAAATACTATATATTCCATGAACTTTGTTGAGTTGAATCCAAATTTTAAGTCAGATATTGCCTAGCATGCAGGTTACATTAGATTGAAATTTTTAATAAAATTTTAACAAGTATTACAATAAATACGACGTAAATATAAAGTGACTTAAGTTTATTGCTATTTTCCTTTTATTTTGTAATGATCAGGAACTTCTCTGATCAATGATCAGCAATAGTCTGTGAGCATATTGGGCTTCCACCGTCCACCATGATTGGTTGGCTCCCTCCACACCAAAGGAACAACGGATGGAGTGATACTTTATCTCTTAATCAGCCTCTGATGCACGAAGCACAATTAGTGCAGAGGAGTCCACTTCTTGTCCTCATCCAATTTGCAGCGAAAGTAAAGTTCGTATACTTTCTTTAATATGAGTGTTATAGACTGTGTATGTGACTTCATTGTAGAACTACCGCACATATAGCAAAGCTGTCTGATGATTAACCCACCGGCGTGACATTTTAAACGCATGACCAACTGCAGTTGACATAAAAAACTATAAAAGAGCACGAGTTTACTAATATGTAACACTTTAACTGGCACACATAAGTAGTCGTTGGATATCTTCAGTTTCAAGGAGGAGTTTTGGAAAGTTGCATGCCATGCGACCACGCGATTTGGTGCTCCGTGCAAAAATATATATCGTTTAAAACGGTTTACCACGATGAATCGTATACCAGGAAATTCCTTTTAGTATGAGGAACCCATGGCTGATCGAATATGACAGGTAAATTTTTATTTTCTGTGTGTTATAATTCAACTAATCAGAAATATCCTATTATGACAACGTTAACCTTCTGATACTCTGGCAACACTAAAACTACCCACTTGGAAATCTTTCGAGGTCAAGGTTAGCACTTAAGAGGGTTGTTTAAATCCCTTATTCACTTAAGGAATTAATTCTCTAGTGGCCTGCTGCTAACGACCTATAAGCTGGAATATATCTGCTATTCGTCGTTGTAACGAATGGCTTTGAAACCCTAGGCTCGAAATCAGAAAAACAAACTATTCCACTTCTGCTAATTTGTAAAAATTGCTTATCGCCTAAATATGCCAAATCCAATACAGAAGAAAAACGTTAACGCCGAAAAGATCACAAGCAGTCAGTGTCAGAAGTTTGCTTCGCTCGCTGTTCAATGTGTTGGCTGCTCAATTGTCCTAGGGGCCTGATGTGTCAATAATTTATCAAAACTGCCACTCGCTAAGAGGAAACTCCACCTGTGCCAAGCATGTACATAAGACAACTCCACAAAATAAAGTGATGAAAACAAAAGGAAAGGCAACTAAGCCTGATAATTCTAGTAAAATAGACGGATCCATCTCTCCATCAATAGCCAAAGAAAGCAACGATACTAGCAGTCTTGCTGCTCTGTACAGTTCTGAAATCTGAAAAGCACATAATACATCTTCCTCTTCAGAAGTAATTCATGATAAGAAGTGTAATATTCAGATAAAATCCGTCACAAATGATAGTTGTAATCTTAATAATAACTACGGAGTAATCCCCACTAATCTAGTTACCACTCAACCGGAAGGTGGTACTAACCAAGAAGAATACATGCCCTCCCCACAAGCTTTTGGAGGATGTTGAACATGACAAGGACATGTTTAATCAACACTCAATTTTACATCCCAATATAATCCTTATATTCAGACATAAAGTTGAGTGTTGCTGCAAAAACGACAACAGGATGACCACTAAATCTACCTCACTCTGTATAACACGTTCCTGGGAAGACGCACGAATTGATAATAGAAAATTAACAACTTAAAGTCGCAAACGAACAACTCCGGATGACTAATACCACACTGACTGTGACTATGAATAGCCCTCCTTTCATACCTACAGACATTCAAACCCCTCTGTCATATCTGTGGACCCACCTGTAAGGGTCCCCAACAATTATCATATGCAGCTCCGGCAGAAATTCAGAAAATAACTATCCCTGAAGATATACACATGCTCGTCATTAAAGCGGGAGAGGGCTGCGACATCGCCGACAGTGATGGAGTGAAAACAGAATTCTTCAGACTATAAAACCAAAGGTAGGTAATGTCAAGATTAAAAGTATCCTCAAATTCAGGACAGAGGAATCATATTTGAAATAGTCACGAAATCGACTTAGAAAAGAAGTGGATACTAGTCTTGTCTTCGGGTTCCCAAGCTCCGGGGGTCACCTTGATAGTATTTTATGCAAAAAAACTCCATTCAGAAATATGATTTTAATAATGAAATTCACAACAGGAATCTATATGAGACCATGGAGAAGGAAGATACTTATAGCGAAATTAAGATCCAATACTCTACTAAAATCTCGGCACGTGATCGTCTAAAGTTGTTTTCAAGAAAGAGTCTTTTTAGGCTGGTCCTTTCATAGGATAGGGGATTTTGTACCAGTCCTGAAATGTTATAATTGTTCAGAATAAGGACAGCCATCAGCCAAATTCCTGAAACAAAAATCGGTGTGCAAACCTTTACAAAGAATGCCCTTATTGTAAAGCCATCAACAAACCTAGTGACCGCTCTGTGCGGAATGAATCATGCCTTGTTTACAAGAGAGCAGCTGAAATAATACAAAATAACACCAATTATTGAAAATAGGACAGACAGCGTACTTACCATCATCCAGACTTCGCATAGGCCAAATAAACATACAAAAATCAACTTCATTGCCATCTCAGCTCCTTCTCCTCAGAGGATTTAAATCTTAATCTTCTCCTCCTCCAAGAGCCCTATTGCATATGCGATAGGGTCTGTTATTCCGTAATGTACAAAAAAAAATTCAAACTACACTGTCTCGCAGCCATCATTGCCTGCAACCCGGATCTAGTCACCACCAGAATTGATTCCCTGTGCTGTCCACATCTGGCTGGGGCAACTATTGAGGGCAGTTTTGGCCGCATCACATTCCTCACGGCGTATTTAAATTTGCCACCGATTTACAACCACTCATTGCCCATCTTGAGTAGTCCCTTGACCTCCTTGGAAATGCAAATGGTATTATAGCTGCTGACTCAATCGCACGGTCAACCCAACGGCATAATGCCACCACCGATGCCAGAGGAATTCATCGCCTCTCGTGGACTTGTAATAGCCAACTTTCTGAAACGGTCAGCTACGTATCACTACATATTAGACATTAGACTACGTATCGCTACATTCATACATTAGACTCACCAGTTTCTGGTGAGTCTAATGTATGAATATCACGCTATTAACCCCCTCTCTTGTCAACAGAATAAGGCACTGGCAAGTAGATGACACTACTGCCATCAGTAAGCATTGACTAATAACATACAGCATTGAAAACTAATTTCCTGCAAGACTTACCCCACAAAGCAGTGTTTCGATGAATAAATGTACCCGACATCCAAAATCAGTTCTTGGTGGTCAGAGGAATTAACAAATCTCCGCTCCTCTCTCAAGCTTGAAAGGAAAGAGTTACAAAGAAAACGAAGAACACACCCACCTCAAACAGTAGCAGAGTACAAGGGAAGATACATTGCAATCGGAAAGAATACACGAACAAAATTTATCATGCGAAACAAAGTTCCTGGCTTGCCCTGGTAGAGATGGAAGGCAATAAAACCCTAGGGTTTAGTTCACAAGCTATGGTCCACGGATATCATAAATTCTATCCGTTGTGAAGGCTCTTCTGAGACGCTTTCCTGGGAGGAGACAACGAATAAGATTCTGAATGGAATAACCTACTACGAAGACAATCCTGATCTTGACATTGAAGTACATTGAAATGTCATTACTGAGAATCAGTGCTACTTGCCCTCCGCCACAAAAGAACCTTTCACTGAAGAGGAAGTTGCATGAGCCATAAATAAAATCAAAAATGTAACAGCTCCCGGACTGGACCTTATCAAGGGGCAGTCAGTCTAAAGCCTTTGGTCTGCTGCACCCGATGTTCTAGCACAACTATTCAACACGTGTCTTAATGAAGGCCCCTTTCCGACACGATGGAAAAACGCCAACCTCATGTTTTTCCCAAAAAACCAAATTGTCCCACTGGTACAGCCAAAGCCTGCCGTCCAATTGCTCTGTTACCAATATTAGGAAAAGTATTTGAGAGATTACTTCTAACTCGTCTCCAGTCTATCTATGAAACCAAAGGACTCGCCTCCCCACTGCAGTTTAGCTTTAAGCCGGGGTGCTCCACTATCGATGCATTACTGAAAACCAACCAGCCAGCAGATAATTCTGTTGCTCGTTACCTATTGACACTTTTTATAGATTTTAAGGGAGCTTTTGACGCTGTCTGGTGGCCAGGGATACTGCGGCGAACCAGAGTATCTGGCTGCTCCTTCAACGTCTTCAAATATCTTGAAGACTACTTCTCTAGCAGAAAAGTTACCATCAAAACAAAATTTCATACGAGGGGTTTCCGAAAAGTAAAGTAACACATTTTTTTTTCTCTTAATAATGGTGAAAGGGAATGAGATGAAACGTGGTGAACAGATAGACCCGTTAATAACGTTCAAAAAGAGCGCCAGTGCAGTGTTGCGGTACTGTCGCCTCACAGCAGATTCCAGTTGCAAAATGGCAGCCACCATGCGAGTGTGTTCTAAAACAGGTGTTCGTGAAGTTATTGCCGAGCCAGAGTTCATGCCAAAACGCAATGACAGATTAAAAAAAAAGTGACATTCACCGTGAACTGGTTGCTGTGTATGGCGGAAAGGTGATGACAAAGAAGCAGGTGTGTTTTTGGTGCAATGAATTTAAAGCGGGCCGTGTTGACATTGAAGATCGACATCATGGCCACAGTGCTCTGGGATCTCCAAGGCGTTCTGTTGGTGGATTTCTTGCCGAAGGGAGGGACAATCAATGCACAGCTTTACTATGCAACGTTGGAAAAACTGAAAGCCGACATTCGACGCAAACGACCAGGACTCCTGACAAGCGGCGTGATTTTGTTGCACGACAACGCAACTTCACACACTGCCCACACCACTTGTGAGTAGTTGCGCGGGCCGCCGTAGCCTAGTGGTCAGGCGCGCGGGTGCATAAGTACACGTGCCTTGAGTGACCGGGGTTCAAGCCCGTGACTACTGAATACGGTGCTGTTTCTTGTATCCTGTCTATCTTGTGAACTCCTCTGACCGTTTGGTCGTCCCGGAGTATAAACAGAAAGTAGTTGCGCCGTAATCATTGGAAACTCTGTCACATCGCCCCCCTCTACAGCTCAGACTTCCATTTGTTCGGCCCTCTGAAAAAAACCCTTTCAGGAAAGCATTTCACCACAGATAAAGAGGTTCATCAGGCGGTGCGATGTTGGTTACTGTGTGTGGGCACGGACTTCTTTTGTATTGATAAACTGATCCATCGTTGGGACAAGTGCATCAATAAAACTGGAGACTTTGTGGAGTAGTAGTGCATGTTCACTTATTTCTTGGTGTGTAATTTCAACTTCGTATTATTAAACATCATCGAGAGAAAAAATGTGTTAACTTACTTTTCGGAAACCCCTCGTAGTATCGCCTGCCAACTTACCAGAGGCTGCCCTCATGGCTCTGTTCTGGGATCAGCTATTTGGAATATGATTCTGGACGAATGGGGCTCTTGCGGAACTTCCCCCATATCACGCAACTTTCATATGCAGATGACCTGGTTATCGTTGGGGCGGGCCCTACTCGTGCTGCTATTGAGACCAGAGCCAACACCCTACTTCTCAAAGGACGTCTTGACATCAAAAGACCTCCAACTATTCGTTATAAAGGGCAAGCACTCAAGAATCAACGCTCATTCAAATATTTAGGTGCTACCCTAGATAATCGCAGAACTTTCAAGCCACATCTAAAGTCCATGAAAGAGAAGACCGCATATTACATCAGTATGCTTTCTCGCTTCACCTGCGGCGCCTCCGTAGCCAGGTGGGAAGGAGCAGCAGTGCGTAGCACACGCTTCTTGATTAGACCGGGGCTCGAGCCCGTCACCACCAAATACGGAGGATGCGGAAAGGTCAAGGGAATGACCACCGCGTATTCCCGGAGCAATATGGCCTTAGTTGCTAATGCTCCTAAAAACCAAAACAACAACAACAACAGCTTCACCTGCAAAAACTGGGGTCTTAAGGGACGTGCACTCCACTTCTTTATTCAGTTGTCTCTGTAACGATCATAACATACGGAGCTGCCGTATGGTTCATCATCATCAGCACTAGGAACCTAATTCTGCAGATACAACGGTTGATGTTATTAAAACTGACTCGAGCATGTAGAAGGACATCAACAGCAGCACTTCAAGTATTGACAGGTCGTATTCCCCTTGATTTCCAAACGGCCTTCATAGAGCTTTCCCATACTATCAGAAAAAACAAAGCTGAATTCCTCGGAATAAAAACTGTTGTCGATGCAGATCCAAAACAAGAACGCCGGCGTACTTGGCAGCAACTTGTCTCCCTCTGGCAAATCCGTTTTGATGATTACTCGAAAGGCAGTATTACCGAGCTATTTCTACTTAGTCTCTTCCACCTCAACAAATAAAGACTTGAATGGTTCTTCCCTAATGTACATACCACCTTTCTTCTGGCAGGACGTGGGTCGTTTAAAAAGCGACTTCAAGACTTTGGGCTTATAAATGATGCCCATCCTGAATGCGAAGAACTGGCACCACATAACGCACCTGTAACATCTACCTGGACCTACGTAATCAGCTCTTACTAGATCTAAATTTAACCACAATCAGCCTGAAAAGCAAACTGTTAGAATCAAATGCCTCTGCAGTCTTTGAGAGAACTGGTATCATCTCTCAAAGTCTGATTCTACACTCTGCCTCTCCTTGCACTGATCTGAAAGCACCATCATACTCACTTCTTCCAGCTAACCAGAGAATACCCTGTTGAGATTTGAAACCACCCTTCTGACGATCGACATTTGCTCTGCTGCATGTACCACCCTGACCATTCCATCAGACAAGTCTCCAGCATCATCAGTGAATCAACTCTCCCATAGTCAAATCCATCCGATACGTCAACTTCCCAGAATACTCCTCGCAGTAGCAGAGCTTCTATACTCTAAGACTCTTTTCAATCCACTAACGTTAGAACCATAATAGAAATGAAGCAAAAAAACGTAAATTAAAATGCGATAATGATATGTCCACATTGCTATTTTCGTCTTCTCTCTAAAGCATTAGGATTTTAGTGAGCGCCCGAGACAATGCCGAAATAAATACATCCCCAGATCCTTTTTCTTACCTTTTGCATCTGACCTACCGTGTAAACAGAATGTATTCCAAGCCACGTCCAGCCATTGAAGGAAAAGTTTTGTTAGACGCGTGTCTCGAATACGGTAGTGGGTTATAGACGCACCATGTGGCGTATATTTTATAAAGAACCCTAAAAGAGTAATACCAAATGAGGAAAAAATTGGTGCGCAAGGAGAACTCACGTACCGTTCCTTTCTTCGATATTTTTAAGGGGCTCGAAACAAGCGTCCAATGCGGCCGTAATAAGGTTAAAAGATATACGGATGGCAGATAGTGGGAATGGAAACAGCTCGAATATCAACCTGCCACAACTTTATCGACTGGCGTTGTGCAAGTGAAAATAGCCGAATCGGTTATTGTAAAACATCGAAGCGCCACACTTTGAAATATTGATGAACGTTGGTTTAAGACTAAATTACGGGAGTGTTTCGCATTCCAGAGCAGCGCAAAAAGTGAGCCGATTGGCGAATAAAACAAAAATAGCAACCACCGGATATAGAAGCCTTTCTGGATACATAAAAATAAGTTTCGGTAGATTGATATTTAAAACAATATGGCGCCGCGATGTCATACGGGACTTCAGAATTTAATCTCTTTTCGATCTTTCCAAATACGACTGAGTTTGAATCTTGATATATCCTCGCAGCACGTTTCTCTTTCGTGAATATCTTTGCTGTTATTTTAGCCATTGCGCTTATTCTTTTCTTTTTCTTAAAATATAAAAATTTTGATAACATCGAATACGTCATCGGACCTTTAAAATCTATAAATATTGTTTATTTAAAAAAATATATATCTGTTTTTTTTTAAATTATTACTATTTGCTAACTGACTTTCTTTTTTATCTAGATGTTTTATTGTTATTTAGGATTTTTTGCAAGCTGGATAGAAGGAAAACTGGGAAAATCAGCTTTCGTTATTTTTAATATTGTTTATTGATAGCTTTGCGTATAGGTATATAAGGCCATGAGATATCAGTATAGTGTTTCCTTAAATTACGTGCATTAGTATACAAAAAAATTTACATAATTTGTAGAAGACGCATGAGAATTTCGATGAAGTTAGAAAAGTTTAACAATATTTTAGATACGATGAAAAAATTACAATTAGTTGTATCAACTTGTTCGCCGTTTTTCGTGATAACTGTCATGCAAATACGCTCTGGTTTGAATTTCTTGTATTTATTAAAGTATTTTCCTTGAAATCGTTGATTCTGTTATCGCAATTTCAAGTTTAAATGGTCTTGATGTTCTTAATAAATCCTCTGAAGAAAGAGGCCGTGATTACGAACTGAACTAAAGTTATTCGAATTATTTTAATGAGCATCTTCCCATGGTTATGAAATTGCCACAAATCCCAGCTATAACTGATATTTAAATCTCTACTGTTAATACCTAAATCTTTTTGATATTTTCTTTATTGAAATTCTGGTGCGAAACTGAATCTGAGTATATCTAGTCATCCTGTAAAATTGTATATCATCGCTTTAGCTGACTTTTTTAAATAACTGACAGTGTCTGCTGAACCGGGCTTTTCTTCTTTATGGGATCCTGCTGCGTAACTAACTCAACTTGATGATATTTACCACTGGCTAGAAAAATCAAATGCTGTATGAAACACTGAAGTAAATTGTTGAAATACAGTACCGAAGCCGTAAATTCTGGTTTCTTTAATATATTTATGTCTTGGGAATGTTGCCAGTATAAGAGGGAACTCAAGAAATTTTTCTCTACACTAATCTTGTCTTGCGGCTATGAACCAAGACCGCGTGTAATTCATTTAGCAAAACGAAGGAGTAATGTGTAAAATTATCCCGTTGCAGTACTGTACTGTACTTTGAAACTTCCCATCTGCATTTTTCTTATTCTTAATGGCATGTAAGAAGGGTGATGGTTCTTGAAGTACTAAGGAAACAATTGATGGCTGTAAAAAACATTCCATTAAGCCATCGCTGAAGTCTGTTGTGGTGAGGAAACGACCTTGGGTGCTGAAGGCTGCTATAAATAACTAGAAGACCATGCATGATCTCCTACCAAGTTATTTATAGCAGTTCATACAAATCATAGTTCAGACAGAGAGTAACTCTGACTGGTTTTACAACTACTTCAAACCTGAAGTTTGGTGTTACCCAGATTGAAATCTCTATGATTATTTCTCCTGGATGTCAAGGCTTTGTTGATCGTCGACAATGTTCCTTCGCATCCATTGACAGAAAAACTGTGCGGTACAGGAACAGGTTTCTTGATGAATTAAAGGTGAAATATATTAAAGAATAATATATTTCTCCAGAAATATATTATTCTGGAGAACAGCCACAGCTGTAATCCGTCGTATTCAGATGTTGACGCCTTTTAGAAGGAGCCCTTTCAATTGGATAAAACGAAATAAAAATCCTCCATGATAGGGATGTAGATTTTTGATTTCAATGGGTCTTTAGATGACTACAAGCATTGTTGGTGGGCTGATAAATCTGATCCCACTGAAGACATAACTGTGAGGATTGGGAGCCGATGAGGAATATCTTGGGTACCAGATTCTCACTGAAGAAGAAGAACCCATATCTAAGGCAAAACTCTCAAAGACCAGAAAACCCTTGGATACGATCATAAGCATCATTAGTTTGTCATGTGACTCTGAAAGGCAGCCTAAGGACTCTTAGGGTGATAATTATTGGTAAACAGCGTAAAAAAACATCCTGTTAAGCTGGAGTACTTCTTC
This sequence comes from Mastigoproctus giganteus, assembly GCF_048544385.1. Taxonomy (NCBI): domain Eukaryota; kingdom Metazoa; phylum Arthropoda; class Arachnida; order Uropygi; family Thelyphonidae; genus Mastigoproctus; species Mastigoproctus giganteus. Next base: position 90,265,762 of record NC_143586.1, on the reverse strand, counting down.
AAGCCTTGCCCTTTACAAGATTCACAATCGTAGAGAATGCCAGGGATGAGTCAGAATTTTCTTCACCATCATCTTCAGAGTGTGTGTGTGTTGGACATCAGTATGAAGTCATCTGTACTTCTAACGAGGATGATCAGAGCTCTTCAAATTCCGTACAAGCTTTAGCCACAGTTTCCACTGCCATTATACGAAAAAACAAAATTTCAAGCTCTTCTACTCCACATAATCAGTCCAGTAAAACGCAATACACTGTATTACATTTAATGTTTTTCTTTTTAATTTCACATTATATAGCATTTTTTCATAATATTCTAGCAATTTCAGTGACTATACGTATTTCTCTTGAATTTAGTGGACAGAGTTTACACCTATATGTTCGTTTAACCTATATTGCATATCACTTGTACAAGTAATGAATAGCCTAGTAGCCATTCATTGCTGCGTGCGTCGCCTCCAGTATGGCACCTTAGAAGAATAATGGAGGATCAGCACTGGAGAAGATATCTCCATATCTGATATGAATGGGTTGTTTGAAGTAATAGTCTAAGACAAGCCAGGCCATAAGACACCAGTGTATAATATACTCTATAAACTGTACGTTTAAGACCGCTTCGTCTCTATTTAAGTAAAAAAAAATCTGGAAGAATTTCCGAGGAATATCCTGGACCTCTTTGTGAGTTCGGCTAAGTCTTCCTCGTTTGAAAACGTTTCATTAATAAAATGAACACTAATTTCTTAAGTGAATGCTTTTTAATTGTAAAAGAGGAGCTGATCTTTCGAGCCTCAATGGCCTGAGGCGTTAGTAAATCGATAAGTCAATGTTTGGAAGAGAGAAATAAAATAAAAGGAAATATTGTTGTGATTTTGAGGTATTAGCTCTGACTGTCACGTTTCACCTATCAACTGAAAAAATCAGGCAATTCTTTTCGAGTTTGATTGAAGTAAAACGCGCAAGCGTACGACACGGGGGCAATACTAATAAAGCATTTTAAATGAGTTGCAAACGGATTAAATGCCCACCTAGGAGCACTTTTCAATCTGGTATTGTCATCAAGTGTTAACGCGATTCCTGGATATAAAATATCCTTTCGTACTTCAAATGGGCTTTCTGCTTTCTTCTCTATGTCATCAAAACGGCCTACTTTTACAAAGTTTCTATGTTGTCTGGTTGGACTGTCTGCGAATTACTCTTCTGTTTGCAAAAACAGATCTTGATTATTTCAAGCGTTTTCTGTCATCTCAAACTAACTGGATGAAATTAAACATAAAATATTCGTGACTGTGAGTCATTTCCTGTTTTTTTTTCTAAATGTCATCCTCTTTCTTTCTCAATAGCTTAAGAAAAAATCATCATTCACTGTGGTATCTTTACTATTTAAGAAAAAAAAAAAGAACTCATTTTATACCGTTTACTGCAGACAAAAAATACCCATGACACTCGCAACGACATTACTTTCAAATAAAGAAATATCACCTAATGGAGAATGAATTTTTTGAGAACAAGAATTGTTTACCACTCTTAAAAATGCTTGATAAATGTCTCTGATAAAATTGGCTTGAAAAGCAAGTTGATTATTGAATTCAGTAGCGAATAATTTCTTGACAAAGCCGCAGTGGAAGATAAGTGGCTGTTCTACTTTTCACCGGTTTCGGAAGATAAAATTTCGAATGTCGTTGATGACGCAAAGAATTTATTGAAGCCTTTTGGATGGTGGAGTTCAGGTAGCCATCTTAGGTGACAATAAAGAAGGTTCCACCAGAACTTTTCTCTCCACAAATAGCCAAAACAGCCTTGAAAAAAGTTTTTTCTGACAAGAAACACTGATATTTTTTTTGCCTGAGTTGGCTTGGTACTAATTCAAGATAAACTCAGTGCTCCGAGAACAAGAATTACTATAAGTTAGTGAACTTGCTACCAGTTTTCTTTAAACAGCTCATTTTCTTTTCTTTATTTCCACAGCGACAGTAGCGGGTCGTTTTCAAAAATAAAAATGTTCAAACGTTTTCTCTAAACACGCCAGTTAAAACAGGATTTTCAAATTAGTATTGAGTTCAACTGAATCAAGGTTTTCGAGGAAATAAAACACGCACAGCTTTCTTTGAAAAGTCTTTTACAACCTTAAATTTTTATCTTTCGTTAAATATTTGTAATATTTATTTATTTTTTGACGTATTATAAACTTATTATTTAATCCAGGTGACACTTATTTCAGTTGGTTTATTTTGTTCTTTATTTCTGCAGGCAATGTTTATTGTTATAACGGACATTACATTTCAAATAACTTTATCGTTTATTTTGTTACGCGGTTTAATTCTGAGTAGAATTCCACTTAGTTGTTGGTTGTCTAGAAGCTGGATTGCTCATTTTTCTTCATCAGTTTGATTTCCAAAATCGCACACACAATTCCTTGAAATCTTTTTCCACCAACGAAAAACATAGCGACTCCAGAAGCTTTGTGGCTAAATCAAGCAAGATTTTCTGCAGCCGTGAACTTAGTCTGGCAGTAGCAGATTAATCTTCGAACTTTTCTTTCCAGTCTAACGAGACAACAGTTAAAATTATGGAAATTTTGGCGAAGAGAACTCAAGTCATGAGGTTCATGCTTCTTGCAACAAACTCTGCTTTAAAACTGCAATCGAACATTTATATATTCCGTCAGAATCAGGAATTACGTTACAGACATCCTCGGAAGTTGCATGGTAATCGCAATCTTGTTCACGATTTTACGATTTCAAGTATGAGATCGTAAAACTGGAATAAGCACTGCACTTTGTAAACGGATTTTCTTAGCCTGTGGAGTGTATAAATAAAATCAAAAATAAATCTCTGTACTTTCACACCATTTGAAAAAGATCTGCGTTCAAATCTTATGAAGAGGCGGGATGGGAGGGCAATTTTAATGGGTTTTTCACCATGGCCGAGTTAGTCGGTCTCAAGAGCGCAAGGGAGGATTCCCAAAAACTCGAGTTTTATATCCAGAAAAACAGGAAAACTGACCATGGAATACGCACAGTTCATACACCAAAACTTCATAGTGTTTCACGTAAAAACAAATGACTATTACATTGGCTAAGTATAGCTGCTTAGCATATGCAATGGAATGCAAATAAGAGGCATCTTAATGCTCACAGCAGAACGAGGTGGATGATATTGCATTACTTTTAAACAGATAGCATTGCCAAAATGTTTATCTAGAGATTACTTGCTGCCTGACTTGCTTTCTATAAGTTTCAAAACAGGTTGTCAGCTTTTAAATAAATGGCAGAAAAAATTGTGACACGCCTTAATTATATAACATAATAGGGAGCTAAAGTACAAGAGTAGTATGCATTTTTGTGTTAGTTTCTTTTCTTTCATTAGAGGGTTTTAAATTAGTTTAATAAATAAAATTATAAAATATACGTTTGTTTTATCATTCACGTAATATGAATTAGCTCTTAACCCGTATCTCTCTCTCTGCTGTGCATCTGATTATACACAAGTTATTTTTAGACATTCTGATATCTTTGCATCAGCAAATACCTTTCAAATAATTCTGTATTAGAATCTAATTTAATAAGAGGAGTGCGATGGCCTAATGTTTAACTGTTTATAAAATGCTTGAAATAGAACAGAACGTTCTTCTACAGGAATGATTTTAGTGGACTGCTTGGAGAAGCTCGTAAACACAAATGGATCCTTTCTTCTGATAATACAACTATCGAGCAAAAGTTTCCCCTGTAATCTCCCACTCCAGCTCCAGTACATTAACTATTGTGGTAGTGTTTTGTGTACTTATCACGCCGTAATGTTCCTATCATGGTCCAGCGTGAGACACGTGCCTGGAGTTGTAGCATAATCTGCCGTATCAGTCACGTTTCTTGTGTGCCAGTTATACCAGAAAGTGTTGCCCTCAAGGTTCACAGAAACATAAGAGAATTTGCGAAATTCGTGATATCCATTAGTTTGGTCCTCTTTCGATGCTAATCTTCACGAGGGACAATTGACCTTATAAGCAGAACCTTGCTCCTTTCCCTTATTTTAACTGAGGTGAAGTTAAATAAAGCAAAGATCACCTTTGTCTTCTCATTCATCCCGTATTGGCATTTAAATGAAATAGCGCTCTAACAGACCGTTGTAGTACTCTGATAGTAAAGAATTTCCAATGGCAAGCAGCCCGATTGGGTGTTTGGTCTTCAACAGGGAAAATGATTTCATCCTATTCTCCTAAATATGTTGCGTTTGTCCAGGCTAGATGATGAAACGTCATCAGCACCTTCCCGTGCAATGGATACAATGTCTGTTTTCAGTAAATAATAATTTCTGTGCCTCGATGGTCCGATGGATACGAAAGCGAAGTAATAGTCTTAGGTTCTGGGAATGAAATCTAGTGATCTCTGTTTCTTGGTGATACTAAGTCTGGTAATACAAATTCTGAGCAGATTTGGTTTATGATTTATTAATTCTTGTTTAGTTTATTCTATATTATGTATCCCATGATCCTACGAAGTGTTTGATCACCCTTAAACTCTGCTTCCTAAGAGGAGGACATAAAAGACAAAATCCAACACGTCCTTTATAAACACCATAAATATACATTTATATATTTCAACGGAGAAAATGATTCTGTATTAGTATTAGTACAGGTGACATGATAGATGGAAGCAAGCCTATGCTGAATCATCCAAAAAAATAAATAAAAACTTGAGCGTAACCAGTGTCACGTCCCCTCATGTCATCTACCGATTTCTTCCAAGATTTATCTAATGCCTCTTTAAAAGTATTATAGACATCTATTTATAACTGTCCATCTCGGTTTAAATTTGTGCCCCTTTGTGTACGCCATATGACTAAGCATAAATATGCCTTCTGCTTTTAGTTTATTCTACTCTTTTAAAGCTTTAAACATCTCGATCAGCTCACTCCGCAGATACCTGGTTTCCAAGTATTGTAACGTACAGAACTCAAGCCTTTCTTGATAAGAATGACATTCTTGCTGTCAAACAAACTTGTCACAACAAGGTATACATCTCTTCTAAAATGCTGTCTCGAAGCCTCTCAGTAGTATTCAAGACATGGCCTAATCATTGCTTTATACGAGTATAATGAAATAATCCTCTTTATCTCAAATGAAAAGTTACGGTATATCATTGACAGAGCATCATGAGCTGTACTAGCAAGTATCTTCACTGTTCAAAGAACTTAATATCAGATTATATACACTGCTCGACAAAATTAACAGACCACGTAGAAAACGTAGCATAACTCGTGCAGCTTGCGATGAAGTGGGGCAAATTTTGGTTTGGTGGTATACCATAGAACAGCGAGAGACTTCGGTCAGGTATAAGGGATATTTATAGGGTTTGTATAAGAATTACCAAAAAGGTCACATTACAGAAGTCAATACAAGATGTTCGAAAATATGGTTACATGACATCAGTACGACATATGATCCCATCCAACAAAAGGATGTCTATACGATTCTGTGGCAACAAATACCATTCTTCCACCAGCGCAGACCTTAACTCACCAAGTGAACAACGGGTTCGCTGTCGGCGTGCAATGTAACCCCCAAGGGCGTCCCATATTTGTTCAATCGGATTTAAGTCTGATGATCGTGCTGACCACAGCAGTCGTTGGATATCTGCAGTTTCAAGATAATCCTCCAGCACTTGAGCTCTATATACAGTGGCGTTGCTGTGCATGAAAATAAAATCTGGGAGAACGCACCCCTAAAAAGTCGCACATAGGGTACCTCTGCACAGTTACGGTACCCCTATCATAAACATGAAGAGGTGTGCGGCCGTTGATCATTATTCCGCCCCAAACGAGAACACCGCCTCCTCCGTAATTGTCCGTTTCTTTGATGTTGGAGAGATGGTACCGCATTCCTTGTTGTCTCCAGAAGAAATAACATCTATAATATGTTTGTAGGCTAAAACGGGACTGATCAGAGACCAGAACTGTAGCCCATTTGTCTGAGGTCCAAGTCGCATGTTCATAGCAGCAGTTTCGACAACTCTGCAGTGGGTTGGGGTCAATGGGATACAAACCACTTGAATTGAGCCTTCTGAACACAGTCCGGTTAGAAATGTTTTCACCTATGGCCACAGCAACCTCAAGAAACAGGACATCTCAGGGTTCCGTCTTTCTGTTATGGTTGACATGGCCCTCAGGCACCTTGGCCAGGTCTTCTTGTAACGGGTTCCTGTCTCCTAGAACTGCTTTCATAGTGCCGAGACGACACTGCGTGGCACATTCAACTGCGACTGTTCGACTTCAAGTTGTCCAATGGCCCGCCATCTGAAAGAATCGCCTAATAGACGATGCCTTGCCATTTTGAGTAATGCAGATGTGCTTATCCCACTGAGCAAGCCAAAAACGGGAATGAAGTGATGTAGTCGCAACCCGTGTTGTTATAGGCAAGAATAATTTGTATTATGTGCGGCTCTGAAAGGTTGCAGATCTATTTCTATTGGTTACTATGAATTTGCGTGCCAAGATGCTTATTATATCAAATATACTGTTCACAATAAAATAATCATGAAAAGCATGTTATTCTGTTAATTTCGTCGAGTAGTGTAGTACGTAACCGTTGTGTTACGCATATTTTTTTCAGAAGCCCCTTAATACACCGAGTAACTTATATGGGCACTTAATTTCTTAGTTCTGCATACCAGCGTCTTACTAAAACGGTCGACAATTTTCTCAGGCAATCCCTACCGTCCTGTTAAAGATACGCTTCTCGGTGCTTTCAGTTTCTTTAAATTGATTATAGTACGTTGGGAGATCAGTTCAAATTTTGTAACGAGGCAACTAAGGCCATGACGTTGATTTATTGTGTCTGTAAATTATGCGTATTCTTTGATTTTGACTTGGCAGATTTGAACATCTGATTATACAAGGCTATGAAGGCATTTATTGGTCCATTAAATTTAGATCCTTTTGAGTGATTCAAATCTAAAATCTTGTTGTTAATTAGTTTGTACAAAAATCGTGATACAATAAGGAACCCTCGGTTATGTAGAGTGTATAAAATAATGTTTTCTTATAAAATCCTTACATCTTCTTGTTGTATACTTTCAAGTACTTGAATAATTGAAACCCAAAACTAAGAAAACGTAAAAATAATCAAAAATAAGAGGGTTTCTGAACATCAAGGAGTATCTGCCGATGAATCGTAATACAACCCTTTTAGCTTTCTTTTGAGACTTCTTGTGTAAAATCCTTTCGCGAGATTTTAACAGGATTATTTAACTTTCTTTTCTGTTAAAACTTGCCTGTTCTGTTCTTTAAATGATTGCTTGGCAATTGATTATTGCAATTTTTTGTTATCGATAAGAACTGAAAACTATCAGTTTCATCATTTTTCTCTTCTTAAATAGATCAATTCATTCAATCGTCGGCGATAATAGTTGTAACACTCTGACCTGATGACCTAATTCCTGTTCCTAGATAGGATGTCAAGTATGATTAATTGTTCGCAGTTATTTCCGTCAAATAATGTCGCTGACAACTTTATATCTATTTTGAATCGTTTTGGGGAAAAAACAAACAAACCGGATTTCAAATGAGTACAAAAGGATTCTGAAGGGAAGATGTGTTAATTTCTTAGTTTATAGAATCGTTTAAAAAATGCCTCCATCCCTTGTTATAATGCACTAAGCAAACAGAGTTTTTTTAAGAAAAAAGTGGTTTATAGCGAAGACGTTGATCTCTCATATGCAGGGAAATCCCACAAGCTTCCCCTGTTTGAGAAATAAGAGAACTTTTCTATAAATATATATTTCTTTATTACGTGTACTGAAAATATAAAGAGTAGGCGAGAAATATTTATATATAAGAGATAAGATGGTCCTTGAGGCTGTCACAGACATTATCTCAGGTATGACAAGCTGAGCTTGCTACCCGGGAGTCTAAAACTCTGGTGGAACTGATATTTGGGTGACACTCAAGTCAAGTGAACCTAATTTCGGTGAAGTCCGGGCGGTATGTGACAGCCAAATCCTCTGCTTGCACCTTCACGATGGTGGGACTGTTAGTAACCCTGGGTATAACCCCCATGTGCAAGTCCTGAAATATGGCACCTAGCACACTGGAGGTGACCGCCCAGGTGCGAACCAACGTAAGCAGGGGTCGAGGTGTGGCGCCCACACCACACAGAGGAATTCCGCCCCTCTGTGTTACCAGGCAATATTAGGTGGTAGATGACTCATCAACCGTCGCAATACCACCACTTTGTTAATTGAAGGCGTACAGTGGTGGAACCCATTTTTAGCCTCCAGAGCAAAGCTCGGAAAATGCCCTCCCCCATATCGCAGTATGATTGACATCATGGCATGATCCAATCTTCTTTACATTTCGAAGGTACCGCTCTAAAACGGTGTTCGCAGGCCAGGCACTAGATAGTCCACCGGACAGAGGCAATTGGCAACTCTCTGGAAGGCTTCCGGATCACTCAGTGTATAATCTCGCTGCTTCTACTGTGCCAGATCTTAGCCAAAAGGCCGAGAAGCGATGTCAGATAACCTACACCAAAACACACTACTCGGATTCCCTCCAGTCGACTGGAGGGAATCCGAGTAGTGTGTTTCTTCCTCATTCATTTGATAAATATACGTGGTCTCAGTTCTATTCTCAATGATTCCCATTTCCACTTACAGTCTATCCATATGTCCATTCTGATATTCTCTGTCAGAGACTTAGTATTTGAAATCTCTGTACCACATTCTGTCAACTCCTGTAATCACTTGGAACTCTTTGAAACTTGACTTTCTCCAGTCTAATTTTCCTAACAGTGAGGTAATTTTCTTTGGTGATTTTAACTTTCACAAACTGCAGCTCGTCGAGATGCTGAGGCTTCTGCAATTACTAATGACCTCACGCAGATGGTTCATTTTCCAACCAGAATACCATACAGTCCTAACCAAGCAGCCAATACACTTGATAGTTTTCTCACAAACAATCTTTCTAAATACACAGTCGAGGTGAGTGGTCTTCTAGGCACCTCAGCCCTCAACTTGGTGATGGTCTCTTCTCCAATGGAGCCTTTCTCAACCTCGTGTGTCGAGGTTGAGAAAGGCTCCATTAAAGGCTCCATTAAAGAATACAAAATGGGACGATCTGCACGATTTCGTTTCTTCTTTTCCTTGGTCAGATTACTTTTTCAAATCTACTGATGTCAACGCTTGCTCAGATCATCGGTGAAATTATTCTTGTAGGGATGAAACCCTTATTTCACACTCCACCTTAAAATCTTGTCCTTTATCTAAACCTTGTAGATGTCTCTGTTTTCCAATAAATGTGCTAAGGCTATTCAAGAAAATAATGTTGTGTATCGTAACTGGTTTGCATCCAAATCTCCATGTTCATTTTCTGCTTACACCAAAGCTCGCAACAATTGTAAAGCAGTTTTTAATCAGTCCAAACTAGATTTCGAACAGACTAAGGATAGAAAACTTGTTTCTTGTCAAAATGGTAGTCGAGCATTCTGGTCTCTTGCCAGAAAGCTATTGGTCGCAACATCTGCCCATCTCTGTTCCTACCACTGTCAAAACAAGATGGTTCTATTGTCACTTCAGCCAAAGATAAAGCTGACTGCTAGAATCCTACTTTTCTTACAACTCGTGCATCCATGATCTTGATGAGTAACCTCCTACTATTCCCTGTACACTTCCTGTGGTCTTCCGCCTAAAGGATGTCAGAAGGATTTTGGACAATCTTAATACAAAGAAAGCTCCAGGTCCTGATGGTATTTATGCACTTGTTCTCAAACCTGCGTGCCTAAACTTACTCCTGTTCTGTTTTGCATTTTTTTCACTTTCTTATTCCAAAGGTATTTTCCCTTATCCAGCCAGTTCCTAAAAAGGGTGACAAATCCCTCCCATCCAGTTATCGTCTCATTACACATACTTCTACTTTTCTAAAGTAATGGAGAAATCAATTAACCGCCAACTCTTAAACTATCTAGAAGCTTTCCAACTGATTTCTGATCGACAGTATGGATTCCGTCTGTGCGAACTCACTGCTGGTATTCTGGCTTATGTTACCCATCTATGGAAAAATTGAACGGAAAAGTTTGATAAAACTCAAGCATTTGCTCTTGACGCTTCAAAGGCTTTTGATCATGTTTGGCATAGAGATCTAAATAAACTTCGATCTTATGGTTTACCATCTGTTTTTTGTAATTGAGTATCTAGTTTTCTCTTTGTCCGCTCAATATGGGCAATAGTAGATGTCTCTGTCTTTTAATTTCTCCATTAATGCTTATTCTCCCCCAAGGTGTATTTCTCTTTCCCACTCTTTTCCTCTTGTATATTAATGACATTCTTCCATCGACCGGAAATCCTATCCATAGTTTTGCTGATGATTGCACATTTCTTTCCACCTTCCAGCTTTAGAAATCTTGCCCTGCGCAAACAGCTTCAACTTCTCGAAAATCTGCTACCAATTCCTTAAATGCCAACTTAGTTGATTTCAGTCCTTCTAAAACTCAGTCCTGTCTAGCAAAAAGGATTCTTCTACTCCTATGCTTATGTTCGATGACACTGATTTCTCGGCAAGATCATTTATTACTATTGGGATTACCCTGATTTCTAATCTCTCTTGGCACAAGCACATTACAAATATTGTTCCTCTGCATCTATAAAACTGTTTTCTCTTTGGCTCTTGTCGTTACTTTTCATCCAAATAGCTGTCTACTCTGTACAACTCAGAATTCCGCCCTGCCATGGAATATTGTTCCCACATCTGGGGTGGTGCCCCAAAACCTCTCTCAGGCTTCCAGATTCCATCCAAAAAGGGCAGTTAAGTTAATGACTCATCTCTAACAGAGTCTCTTCACTCGCTGTCTCATAGACGTACTGTTTCTGCTGCATGCCTTTTCTGTAGATATTTCTATGGGCACTGTTCTTCTGAATTGGCTTTTATAATACCCGCTCTCTCTTCCAACGCAGTCCGAACATGTGCCGAAACTTTCCAGCTTCCTCATTTATTTATTTCAACTTCGTTTTTCTAGAACAACATTCCTTCATACGTATTTCCTGAAAATTAAAATCTACAAAAGTTGAAGTCTAATATCTTCTTTCACCTTCTCAACCTTCAACCCATGCATGGTACTAAGTTGTATAGGTTCTAATATCTCTCGTGTTTGAGGTTTCTTAAAAAAAAAAGAAAAGATAAAATGTCGTTAGTTTTAGTTAATAAGCAAACCAGAACAGCAAAACTGGGCTTTAAACTTCTTGTGAAAACTTATTCTTTATGTAGTAATGAACCGTTTTTCTTTAAAATTAAATTCTACGATTCCAGCGTCTAATTAAAATATGAGACCATCTCTTCAGTATAGTTCTGTTCATCAACTTAATGGAATCCCAACAATAAGAATCAAGAAATAATCGTTTAATAATCTAGCTCCATGTCTCAATATTGTTATTAAGAATCACGAGTAAGCATCGTGTTTTTATTTCAATTTATAAAAATTGTAGATAATCTTCGGTTCTCGTCCAATTTTGTGTTCCTAAGTATCACATTTGAGAGAAAAGCACACCCAGGAAAAAGCACAAAGTAGTTGACTGTACGGGGAATGTGTTTTCATCATCGTATTTCATGAAGGTGATTTCACGATGAAATTGGTTAAGAATACAGTGGCTAAATTGTAACTGTTCTGTGTCCTTTAAAAGGACACGCTGTCACCACTGATGACATTCTTGTGTCATGAGATTCGGTCGATTTGAAACTTGATCAGTGGAATACAGATACGTAGGTCACCTTCAGCATCGTATAGTTCGAGATTTGGTTTTATTTCTGCGGTAACAGAAAGACACATTCACCTATCACGTGAATGTGGACGAAAAGACTTACGTGACTCGCTTGCTACCTCATGACTCTGAAAATTTATTGGAAAAAAAACTAAAAAAAGCTTCTGTATTCCCGTGCGTTTCTAAGTCCTGGTTAACAAATACATCTTTATGGTGATTCATGGAGAGGTAACATGATTGATTGGTTAATTACGTTGTTTCAATAATTATGTATAATTAATTGTTTAATGTCGAATTTTATGTAAATTAGTTTATATTAACAAGCACAATCTATTAATATGTGGAAAAACTCCCAGTTGGCTGCGATGGGAAATATTGTCCGAGTTCTTACAATCTATAAATACAATAAATAATCCAAAGAGCACCCTGCCAAAAGTGTGTATTGAGCTTGCCATTTCGGCTCTGTAATTGGCGCTATCTTGGTTTCTCATCTGGCCCTTCAACCTTCGTTTTGCTTAAACCCATTGAATATTATATTCAACCAAGACTCTTGTGGTTCCTCCAGACAGTCCTGGACAGAATAGTATGTGAGCTCATAGGTGTTCAGGATTAGACATAGCTAAAACTTCACAAGGACCCATCTGGGAAGCCAAAGGCGCCAAAATTTGCTCTGATTTTTGGTAATTTCTCGTGTTCTGTCCTGTACATCACTACAGTATTACCAGCTATCCATTAGAGCAGAGGTATTGAAAGTAAGGTCCGTGGACCAAGGTTGGTTCTCTAAGGCTGTTGTAAGTGCTTTGAGATCATTTATTATTATTTTTTTCGACGCATTCAGCGCAAGACCATTGGCTGTAATATATCCAGAATAGAATTTTTTTATTGATGGTCAATTGACGAGCGTATAAGGGTTGTTATCTTTGAAAATATTTCTGTACAAAAACAAAGGTACACATTTTTTTTTTCAAATAATCAAATTGAGAAAATTCTACAGCTCCAGCAGTAAAGATATGAAGTAAAATATTTTAATATTCTTCTGTGTGTGTGTGTGTATGTATGTTGAAAATAAATATATTAATCACGCATTATTCCCAAATATACCAACTAAGCAGCATTTATAATGTTGCAGCGTCGCTCAGCAAGAATCTGGCTGGAAGAGCATGGCATCTTTCATAATGTACTTCAGAGTACAAGGACCTCACTCTTCGTCTCTCTCTCCACTGGATTATCCATATGGGTTTTGTCAGGTAAGAAGTTGCAAAGGTTGACGTTATTACATCTGTTTGGTTGTGGCACTCGTTGGTTAAAGTGTTTTGTGAAATTTGTTTTCATGGTTATATAAAGCATAGTCGTTCTCAAACTGCAGCAAAGAAGTCAAATTTTCGCATGGTTTCATTTTTAATCCATTTGTAAAATGTTGAGTTAGGAAGTTATTTTATAGAAAAGTTTCATTCGTCCATCTAAATCATCAACAATTATTTCCCCTGGAAAAGACACTCGGCTTAAAACGAAGGTCTTCACAAGGTCAAAATTACTTTACGCGACTTTTATATTACAGTACTTTCAAAGTTTTATTACTTCAAAACTATTGTTTGTTGTTCAACTGTCAGTATGGATTTTTCTTCCTACTACATTGTAAGTCAAATTTTCCCTAAAAAAATGAAACCAGTTCAGATAGCCTGATGGACACCGCATTAGGAAGACTACTTATTACAGGTAGGGGGAAGAGTTCTCCAAATTGGAATTGCTTATGGGCATCAATACACCCTTAAAGCCAAACAACAGTTTTATTTGATGCTTTAGAAGATACTAAATATGTCAACAAATTAATTTAAGCTGTTCAGTTGAATTTTCTTACTGAAAATTAGTTCATAATTGAGCCTGGGCACACAGCACATAAGACTTGCAATTATTGACTGGAACCGCATCTACTTAATTCGAAGTGGTTTTATTTAGTCCTGGTAGTCCTGAAGCGTCTATGGTGATTGACATTTTTTTTTTCACGTTCTCTTTCCATTTTTAAAATCCTTTTTTTCTTTTATATGACTGTACAAGTGTGTGTTCACCGTGCTGTATATTATGCAGATTGAAAAATCCAGAATAACTCACTGGAGAAAACCCTAATACCTCCCACTCAGATCAGCTAACCACAGCCTTCGATTGAAGAGGACTTAGGAAATTCCTCCAGTCATAGACGGGAATCTAACTCAGATCTGGATGGAATGGATGTGTGAAATGTTTGTTTGTTTGATGCTTCATAAGCATGCTTTCTTGTATCACATGCCTCTACGACTACTACCTCACCAAACGAGTGACAAGTGGCGAAACCATTATACTGTAATATGACTCTTGAATATTGATAACAATTGTATTCATTGTAAGCTCCTCTGACTTTGTGGTCTTGCCAGCTTATAAATAGAACTTAAATACATAATAACTAACACGGCGAATTCATAATAACTTAAATACATAATAACTAACACGGCGAAGAGCCAGGAGCTTACTCTAGAAGATATATAAAACAGCACACACACAGCTATCTAAATTATATAAGTATATTCAGAAAATGTGATGAATTAAGAGATAATTTGTGATACTTATGAACTATCGTACTACGTTCTTGACAGCTGTTGAGATGTATTTTAAGCTAAGGCTATAAAGTCAATATAACGTTTCTGCATAAATTGCGTGCATTCTATGGTCGACTTTCCAAATTTTCTGAACGAAAAACCGTTTCCGCGAAGAAAAAAAAACAATGTAACCTTCGCCTGAGCACGATTAACTCAGCCACTTTGATATTTTACAGATGTTAAACTCTGCCTCAGCCTTCACTTCGACCTTAGGTGATGTAGGTCTAATGATGCGACTTTCGCATTTTTTTATTATTATTATTATTGCATATAATATATTAGATGTGTAGCACGTATATTTTCGTATAATAAATCTTCTCGATACTTGGATAACGGAATTAATACCTACTTGGTAATTTTCAAGCGTTCTGCAGGGATTCATTGTCAAGTATTGTCAGTTCTCTCGGTCACCGTAATCTATTGTACTGTGACTCTTTCACGCTGAAGCAGATAATTTACTAAGCATATGCTCTTATTTCTAAGAGCAAGTTTGTGCTTGGAGTATCGAAACGAATTAGGAATCATGGTTTGGGTCTATTTTGTATCTGAAACACGTAATTTGGTAGATAAATTAACTGAGATTAATTCACTGAATGAGCGATTAGGATCAGAATGGTATTATTGCAGATAGCTTTGTCACGCAACGCCCTCTTTTTGTTTTTGCACAATACAGGAAAGGGACTCTGATTGCGTTGATATAGTCTTTATCTGCAAGGTTAACCTAATAAGCATTTTTTTCCAGAGTTATGCAACTTTCAGCCATCTGATAATCCAATTGCAGTTGGCCAAGATTATTTACACCTCGCTGTAGTTTTTATTGTTGGGTAGCACTAATTTTTGAAAAATAAACCTCAATAATCGACAGATCAGATGTTAGTATTCCATATATTCGTAATGAAAGATTACTGGTTGAATGCAAGGTATCCGTTCTGTTAAATACGACTTCTGAAAACAAAATTCATTTGAATCATGGGTAAAAACACGCTCTGAATGAAAAAGAAATTTCTACAAATTAATTTTGTTGTAAGTTCAGAAAGCTTCTCATCATATATTGGTCAAATACATCAGCAATGTTTTTAAAGACCATTTTATTATATTTTATTCTTTGTCAAGCTGTTCTTGGGTTTCCCATAAAACGGCGTTAGTAAATTCTTCGCTAAGAATATTTCTGCCAAGCCAGATAAATGTGTGAATTGTGTTGTTTGGTTTTTCATCTGGCCACTGTGAGGCTAGATCACCAACGAAGGGCCTCCAGGCATCCGACCATCGGTACGGGGTTGCGGCAGGGACATTTTCTAGCTCTGCCTAAGCTCAGGCCTGAAAAAGAGCGTAGGCAGACGAGGAAAGGAGAAGAATAGACAAACAGTAGAGGAAGTGAAGAGAGAGAGAGAAAGTAGAAAAGGAAAATAACTCCTAGGCGAGTGAGAAGCAGGAACCTATAGCAGGTGAAGGAACCCTAAAAGAGGGTGTGTTTGGAATGGCCCATAGATCAAGCTAAAGAAATAAAGATAAGCAGTGAAGACCGCCTGCTGAAGGTGAGCAATCGGGATGCTGCTGGCTTAGTGATACCACACAACCAGGGTTACCGCGTGTGGGTGTGAAGTTTATTTGCCATTACTTGCAGCATGCAAGTAATTTTATGTCACTGAAGTGAAATCTTCGCCCTGCCAACAAGTAAAGAATAAATTGGTCGAATTCTTTTTTTTTTTAATTCATGAAGTTATGCAATGAGTAAGTTTAAAAAACAGCTTAAAACAGAAAGTGGGAAGAGATTAAAAAGGTTGCTCTTTGTCGTGAGTTTTGTTTGATTATCTCAGCGGTCCATACAATTTTGGAATATCTTGAAATTGAAGAGATCCGACGTAGTTGTGGGCAGCACGATTACCAGACTTGAATCCGATCGAACATGGGGCGCTCTTGGGCTTCGCAATGTCCACCGACAGCCAACTCCTCGGTTATTTAGTGAGTTGTCTGCGCCGGTGGAATGGGATTTGTGGCCACAGAATCTTATAGACACACTTATATCGAACATGGTTCACCGATGTCAGACCTGTTTAGCCGTTGGAGGGGATCATATGCCGCACTGATGTCATGTGACCATATTTTCGAGGACCTTGTATCTAATTATGTAATGTACCCTTTTTAGTAATTCTTATACAACCCGTATAAATGTCCCTTACAGATGTTCGAGATTTCTCGCTGTCTCCTCCTTTCATCGTTTTTCTGTGATACACCACCATAACAAATTTTGTTCCGCTTAATCGCAAGCTGCACGAATTACACCACGTTTTCTATTAATTGTGTTGATTAGTGTAGTACTATTTGTCACAACAGCGTACATACGGTTCAGGGGAAGGCACACTCCCTAACAGTTTGAGAGCCTCTCCTAGTAATATCTGGCCAGCAGAACGATGTAATTTTTGAATTTTCCTTTTAGGTATTGTAATTGCAGAAGGAATTACTACCGATTGACGATTGTTTTGCCATGAAGCCGGAGAGTAACGACCTATATATGTTAAGTTTGCCTTTTAGCATAAAGCTGCCACATTTATGGAGAGAAGCCCATGCAGTGAGCTTAGACAGCACTTTATTGGGCCTAGTTTCAATGGCTGCTCTGCTGGACACATAAGTTGATTAAAATTACAGACGTTTTCTGATCATCTGTCTGAGTAATTAGTCTTTAAATTTATCACCTCAATGTTCACATGCAGTTCTCTTTGCTGTAGTTTGTTGTCGAAAATATGCCCGTTTACCTTCCTTAAATATTTCCCAGTATTACCACAGTTTTTTATTCGATTCAGAAATTCGGTTTTTCATTCAACATAATAGGCAAAAGACTGCAGACCATATACATGATCTCAATGATCACTGAATTATGACCACCCCCATCCGTAATGGGCTATGCAGCATAACTAGCTGAACAGCTTCGTAAGCTAGAGCAGTGGAAATTTTCATCTGGTCGTGTAAGACAACGTGATAAAGTAACAGTTAGGGACGTAGTAAAGATATCACGGAGTGTCAAAAGGACATCATTGTTGGAACTCGTGTATTGGTGCTTCCATCCCACGGACATTAGTTCAGGTTTCAAAGAAGCGTTGTATTTCAGAGCCAAACGAGTTTCTGAACGAAATGAAGTATAATCCAAAATCGCCCAACGATTACAGACCAATTGCTGTAGGATGCACCTTCCTCAAAATCATGGAAAAGGCCATACTCCCTGCTCTCACCCATCATATGTTTAGCCACAACCCTCCATACCCCCATACGTACTACCTGGACGATCCACGATCACCAGCCTCATAGACACTCATTTCAGAATAGAACGTACCTTAAGCAACGAAAGAGCAACTTGATATTGTGTTCCTCGACATTAAGGCAGCTTTCGACAATCTGTCCATCCATGCACTATGTGCCATACAATGCAATTACTTCAAAATCTCCACATTTTAGTTCTTAAGTTCCTACAGTCCAGGATCCTGTGCATTAGAAATCAGAACCTCATCACCAAATTCTCAGCTGTAGAGACTCCCCCAAGGGGTTGTTCTCTCTGCCGCCCTCTTAGCCGAATCTTTAAAACCCTTCCAAAATCCCAGGTTTGGTGACTTAAAGTTCTTCATTGTTACAAATGCCCCGAGTCTCTCCAGTCTTCCACTGTGAGCTCCAGCCGACAGCTACATGAATTGGAAAATTACCTCCATGTGATTGGGCTCTTCATTAACAAATAGAAAACAGCACAACCCTCCATCACCAAGAAGAGAAATATCAACGATGTGAACATCATCATTGGAAACTCCCCAGTTAAAAAAGTCACCCAACATAAGGATTTGGGTGTGGCCTGAGACAAAGACCTTACGCCCTTGCCTCATTTTACTCGAATGAAAACATATGCGGCTTTATGGGCTGTGAAACAGTAATTTATCCATCTTTCACAATCCGCACTCTAGAACCAACTATATTCTTCGATGCATAATATCCCAATCCCTTTATATGCCTCAAGTATATGGTTTTCTGCATCCTGAACTTA
This sequence comes from Mastigoproctus giganteus, assembly GCF_048544385.1. Lineage (NCBI taxonomy): Eukaryota > Metazoa > Arthropoda > Arachnida > Uropygi > Thelyphonidae > Mastigoproctus > Mastigoproctus giganteus. The sequence continues at coordinate 90,247,372 of NC_143586.1, read as the reverse complement.
CCAAACCAGGTTCTTATCCCTGGAATACTGGATTTTAAAATGGCCAAATAAGATCGCCGGTCTAACAGCTACAATCTCAAATCTGTCCTGGTCACCAATCTTAATATGCTTCCTTGGAGGTATCACATCATCTCTAGGAACCTTGTTATCTTGTCTCAGCTTCTATCCGGAAAACTGAACTCACCTGATATCTGGGATATCATCGCCAAACCGTCAGATCGAAATAGATGCCAGACCAAGGCACCCCCATACAGATCTCAGCTGCTTAGCATGTCCTCCCTGGACAATATATTTCCACTTAACTCCATCGAAATGTTGAATAGATTATCCATAGACGTTGAGAAGCTGTGCAAGGACAAAACCTACAGCTCTTCCACTCTTCCAGATGTGTATGCCCTCGTCAAGCAGTTGGTGGGTCTCCTGGAGATGCCGCTCTATCCACGCTTTGTAGTATCTTTATGTGTTGTGTCTTTTTTATTTATGTATCGATACCAGAGGCTGTTAGGACCATGTGTATCTGGACCCTGTACAAAACGCTGCATTTGTCTGTTATTATTTATTTAACTTCTTTATGTAACTCGTGTCCTCTGGCTGCATAGCTGTAAAGGAACATTTCTTCGGGAATAAATTGATATTAATAATAATATTGGAAACAGCACATTTTTTGGTTGCTCACGGCTCACTGTGGTTAAGGTATACAAAAATGGTGTCGAATGGGTTAAATCTTAATCGTGGTCGCTTTTTTATACCACACGACAGCCGCGTAGGCCAGTGTCGAGATGAAGACCGATAACGTTTTCCTTTTCAAGCCTCCGTCCCTCCGGGCAACCCTAGCAATGAATGCAGAAAACCTTATCTTGGTTCGTAGATAGCAGATATATGGGGTATAGGAGAGATTATTGTGGAGAACCAAACCGAGACATTCATTTGAGTTCCGTTTTAAGCTTTATTGTTGTCCTCTGACTTTTATTTGTGGGGCCTTCTTGGATCTAGAGAGCCTTTTAGGAGGATTCAGCTTGCCATATCTGGCGAGATGTTGAGGAACTTCTGGCTGGCCCATTCCTGAAGGACGGCAATGATTTGATGTGGTTTCCATTTGGGCCCTGCTGTCAGATGCAAGCATCGGGACCAGGTCGTCTGCACAGGCCTGACGTCCTGAAAGTCAAGGTTGAGAAAATCATCTAGAACCAGGTTCCAAAGGAGAGACCCGAGGACAGACCTCTATGGACCGGTCTGGAGAGATTGATAGTAAGGGGTGATACTGCCGGTGAACGTTCTGTCTTATAGATAAGATTTGATGCATCGATAGAGGTTACCAGGAACATCAGCTTTCCAGAGCCTGCCCAGAACGCTGGGCCATCGTAGGGAGCCACTTCGGCGATATTTTCAAATGCATACACAGTGGAACGCTTTTTCCGGAATCCATATTGGTTCGGTGATGAGAGGCCAGTTTCTTGATAGTCGTTTCTATTTTCTGGTGTAGAAGTCGCTCTAGTAGTTTACTTAGCATTGACATCAGGGCAATGGGCCACTAGGACCCTGGGAGGTATTGAGATTTGGTCTGATTTTCTAGTATCAGTCGGACCTCCGCAGTTTTCCAGTCAGAGGAGAAGGTGCCCTCTGAGAGACAGTGATTAAAGAGATCAAGAATTCTATGTGATATGACTTCAACAAACTTTTTGACTATTTCAGGTTCAATTTGATCTTGACCCGGTGTTTTCTTGTTTCGCATTTTAAATGCTGCGGTGTTGAGATCCTCCAGGGTAAAGGGCTCTTCTGTGGCTGGAGTTTGGTAGGTTTCATTCTCTTCACAGAGTTTTAGTTGCTCTGGTGTGTCGGGATCAACCAGTGGGAGAAAGGCAGTGTCTAGGATATTATTGATCGACTCTTGCCAGGTTCTTGTGTAGGATTCTTGTGGTAGTTTAGAAGCCGAGACCACTTCGCCCCTGGGAAGTTTGTTGGTAGTGACTTTGTACACCACTTCTCAAGGGTCAGGGTTTTCTTCCGTGGAGACCAGGGTCTCATAGGTACGCCTTTTCCAGAACTTGATTTTGGCCGTGTACTCATTCCTGACATCATGATAGCGTTGTCTCAGGACATCAATTTCGGCTTGAGGCCAGGATCTTCGGGCATGCTGGAAGCGTTTGCGGCTGTTATTAGCTTGCAACTCAGGAGACCACTAGGGGACAGCTTTACATGCGGGTTTTTTTCTTTTCAATGGCTGCATTTGCAGCTTCCCTTGTAATTTTCACTATCTCTTACTGGTGTTAATCTGGGTTGAGACATATGGGATTGAGGTTATCACTAGATCACCTCAGCACCCCTTGGAAGGCTTATCGATGGGCCATTTGCCTTGCGATTGGTTGGATAAGTAAGGATCGGTGAAACCGAAAGGTCAGCACCCTATGGTCTGAAGTAGTCCAGAGATGGAACGGGTGGCAAGGCTAACATCAATAGTTGCTTCCCCCATGTTGCTGGAAAAGGTTAGATTTATTTAGAATCATAAGCTTACTGTTGGAGATGTAGTCCTCGAGATGCTGGCCTTTTGTAGTGCCTTGGCGATCTGGTGTGTCACTGAACTCCGCTGGGGATCTGCAGTTCGCATTAGCACCGATCTGGCATTGGGGAGTGTCTGCGCGGATGGCACAGTGGTATCGTCACCGTCCTGCCTACACCGGTGGAAAAGGCCTGGGTTCGAATCCCGTTGATGACGCAAAGAACTTTAGTGGTTTTTTTTCACTCTGTGGCTGAGTTAGTCGGTCTCACGCGTAGTTAGCAAGGTTTTTTCGTCCAGCAAATCGACCAGAGAACACACGCAATTTACACAATAAATATATGGGTAGATTACATCTACCCATATATTTATATGTAACCTACCCACAAGGGACCGTAATATCATAATTTGGCATTGGGAAGTTGAAAGCGGATGTTCTATAAGTACCTAATACCTGGGATGATCTCCTCTCCCGGCCGGCAGTACAGGGAGACTGCGCAAAACTCCCACAACGGTGAGATCATGTGTGTGCACACACACAGCCTAGAAATTTTTGTCACTGTGAGTTCCGGGTTACGAACAAAGGTGTGTCTCCATCCACTTGCACAATTTTGTACCGAAGGGGATAACCCCTGACTTCTCTGTTGTGGATGTATGGTTCTTGTAGGAGAACTACACTAAGATTCTCTTCATCTGCTTTCTTGACCAGTTGTGCTGCACAGCTTTTGCTCTTTGCGCATTCTGCTCTGCAAACTTTACAATTGTTGTGCTGAATTGTTTCCTGGTACTCCCCATTTGTCGATTTTTCGGCTTTGAGGTAGACCGGGCATTTGTTGTCCTGAATGAAGTGATCTGAGGGTAGCTTCAGGGCTTTGCAGTTTGCACATTTAGCAGACTCGTCTTTATTTGGACAGGAGTTAAAAACATGCCCTGTATTGGCACAATGGCCACAGGTTGGTAGGGTTTGCCTGCAGGTGTGCGTCATGTGTCCGAAACGACACATGCTATCTATAGCATTTGGGTACAGCCACATGTTTTTTGTAGTGGTGACTGCCCCAGTTTATGAAGATTCTGGATTGTTGGCTTATTATTTTCCATGCTATCGAGGACAGCAAAACGATCTAATTTATGGCGCTGCCAACTCTACCTTTTGCTTTGTACTTCGGGGTTATGTGTATGTCTGGTTCATCATCAGGAAATTTTAAAGGTGTATCTTGTCCCGAAGCTCATCTCCAATGTCGTAAACCAGGATGCTCGGCCTTTTTCTTCTAGGAGCCCTAGGGTCTGGATTTTTTATTATTTTTTCAATCTCCTCCTTTGTTTCAATAATAACAGCAATATTGCACGTTTTCCTGATGGATTTAATTTTGGTATGTCTGAAGTCTTCCGTTAGTGGGTCTGTTACTGTCTTTTGACCTCTTCACTGTTCTTGTGGCTTTGGCAGGCGTGTTCTCCTCGGGAGTGATCTGTTCTTGTTGGTGTCTATGGTCGCTTGTGATTCCTGCCTATGGGTTCTCAGCGCTTGGGCATATGTGGAGGCGCACTGTTGCATTTGATTTGCCCCACTCGCTTGGTAGGCTTCCAGTTCTGCCAGAGTCCTTTCTTTCCCCACGTTTGTTTCAATCAGTATCGTCTCCAGTTTTGTCCACAGGGATTAAAATTTTGCCCTAAGGGGAGTAGCTACCCTGTTTGTTTGCTCTTGAAACAGGTTCAACGATTTCTCGATGACTGAACCCTCAGGAAGCGTTGGTCCTGTTGTTTCTCTTCTATGTGATAATTTTGAGATGGTGCTGGGTCTTGTGACTCCATTTGTTCCGTCTTGGAGCGTGTCTCTCTGTGCCCCCCCCCTTTGGAGTTCCTCTAAGTGTTCATGGTGTTCAAGTAACAGCGGCATGGTGACCATACGATCTCACAAACAAAGGAAACAGAGAAAAACACTAAAATCTGGCAAATATCACACTGAAAGTTTTCTAACCAGTGAGTCCTCTTGTTGAGGTCTTGCCTTGAGTACACAATTTAAACTGAGAATTAGATATTAAACACGTAATTCAAACAAAAAATATGAAGCGTGAAATAACGTGTCCGCAGTGTATAACGGCCATATTGGCGATTCATCCCCCTGGTGCGGTCTACTTGTAGGAGACGATGTGCACCCTGGACAGTAACGGATCTTCCAAGAGGATAATACGCCGTGTCATCGGGCTCGCACTGTGCACGGGTCGTTCGAGGAACACAGCGATGATATCACCCATCCATCGTGATTGGCCTACAAATTCTCCTGATCTGAATCCATCCAACTGAACACCTTTTGGATGTTTTAGAAAGGGAAATGAGGCGTATGGACATGAAAACGTTATCTATTCCGACACTGCGCCTGTAAGGCACAGTGTGGAATAGATTTCATGCTGCATTACAGGCACGTCTAGAGGAGTCACTGCCTAGGCAGGAAGTAATAATAAAGTGATCACTGAGTTTAACTTACAGGAACTGTATACTAACATCCCATGGCCTTAACTCCCTCAGTGCTAATTCTGAACTAACTAACCTTGGTTACAAATCCGTCCACCAGAACACTGTTGAATGTCATTCCAATATTCAGGATATATAATTTCAATGAGTTTTAAAGTACATTTTGGATAATACTTGGATAATACAAACCAGCTTGCAGAAATCGGGATACCTTATCTTCTCAATTCGGAAAAGGTTGTGTTGACCGTGCATCCTTCTCGACGACTAGCTCTCGCGTTAAAGCTGATAACCGACTAGAACAATCAGTCGTGAACACGCCGCCCATTACTCGCTATGAACGCAATAGAGAAACAGAAGATTTCATTGAACACTTCCGAGAGAAATAAATCATATCTAAGCGCGCTCAAGCTAAACCTGCCCCAGGAAACAATAGGTGGTGTGCTACCCGACGAAGTTAGCTACGATCAGTACATAAATAAAAATGCCACATTAAACGCCCATGAACTCAACCCAGGAAACCACTCGTTAGCTAGGCCTAAACAAGACCGAACCACTGCGACCAGCTGGGTGATGGGTGCCGAACCGGGAAATAACCAGACAACCAAGTGCAAGACGGCCAGTAGAAAAAGTTTTAACAGGAAGAAAACGACCTGGACGGGCACCGCACTAGCCTCGAAGCTTCGGCCTTTCAAACGGGATGGTTCTTCACCCAGACTCCCCCCCCCCAGCAGTTTGTTTGTCTCACGGTTGGCCCCAGACACTTCAGCACAACTCATCACAGATGTACTGATTGAGGAATTACAATTAGAATTAAAGATTCAGAGACTGAACACTCGAAGCACAGCATATGCTTCTTTTCGCATCTATTGTGATCGAAGTCAGTTTGAAATGATTGGAACGTGCACCAAATGGCCCCTCGGCACCATCAATCAGACCATTTTATGAAGCACAAAGTAGAAAAGAAGCGATATCCATAAACGCTCCTGAGATGTGCCCAGAACAGTCCAGACTCTGACTATACAATGTATCTGCATTCTCCACTAAAAACCCAACTGCTCTGCATGGGAATAGCCGTAGGAAAAACAAGGTAAATCCATACTTCGCCCTTAACATACCCACGGGAAGGGGGCTCCCAGCGGTCACTGAAAATGATGAGATTGAAAATTACCCAAAATCTTTATCATCTCTCTCCTCGAATTTTGTGATCCCTGTCATGGTCTCAACATCTCGAAGACCAGCGACGCATCACAGACGGATCAGACCGCGTACATCCCTCGCCACGGTAAAGAGAACAGCTTCATTCCAACTACTTTTCCAAAATGTGCGATCCATGAGGAATAAACTGAATGAAGTTGAGGAGCTCATGCTGTCCAGTACAATGGATGTGGTTTGCTTCGCAGAAACCTGGCTTGACCCCAATGAAGAAACACTTTCCTCAACTTGGCCTGCAAGGTATCAGATGGTGTGCACGTCAAGAGAAAACTGGAGGGGAGGAGGAGTTGCGATTTTCTTCAAGGAGCAAGTATTCTCTATCCTCCACTCAGTATCGAGCCAGTCCGACTCTTTCGAGGCAGTTCTAGTTACGCTAAAACCTAAAAACAATAACAGCCAGAACAATTCTCTCGACATTGTCGCAGTGTATATCCCACCGGTTCCAGACGCACAAGTAGTTGATGAACTCCTCAATTGGTTGCTTAACCATCTCCATTCATCACTGAAACACGTCGTGTGTGCGGATTTCAATCTCCCGAATACTCAGGGAAACCTCAGGAGGAGACTGAGTCAGCATCTAGGTATATTAGGTCTCAAACTGGTTAGCACACCACCCACGAGGGGCGAAAGCACATTAGACCTTGCGTTCGTGTCAGCAAATTGTGTGGCTAATCAAAATCCTACAAGCAACATACAGTCTGATCACAACCCCATCATTCTCTCTGTGCAAATAGAAATGCCCATCATTTCTGAAAGAAGGAAAGTCACAACCAAAACAATTACAGCGCCCAAATACCTTAATCCTGAAAAGTGTGTCTGTGCGGCTCAAGCAATCCCATGGGTTGTCCTTGAGGAATGTGATCCCGAACTCGGGATTGACTTGATGACAAGATGGATAGCCACTGTTTCTCTTTATGCTGCAACGAAGAAACTAACCATCACAGAGCATTCAAAGGCGTGGTGGAACCCAGAAGTCTCTGAAAGTTTCCACGTTAAACAGAATTTGCACAAAAAGTGGAAAAACTCCGGCTCACCTTCGGACAGAACTGCCTATTCCCGAGCTAGGGCGCTTTTTATTCGGAACAAGAGGAAGGCAATAAAACTTCACCTAGAGGATACAATAAATAAGGGGAAGCCCTTCCATAGAATCCAATCAGAGGATGCCATTGACTCACTCAATATGAGGAGCTGGCTCGACCATATAACTAGGTTCGCTGCTCAGCCAGAATCCACTACACCAATGGAATTCCCAATCAATCCGATTTCGATAGACCCTTTAAATTCAGTTCACCTCACCAGAGACCAGCTGATCGACGTAATGAATAGCTTAGCACCTACGGCCGCATCAGGTGCCGATGGAATTCCTCAGTACATTTGTTGTTGATCCAATCCTGTCCTTATTTAACAAGATCCTTAATCAAAACTTCTTCCCGCCTATGTGGCATGTCTATCTAGTAAAACCGCTGCCGAAAACACGCTCTGCTTCTCAGCCCAGTCACTTCCGTCCAATTTCCTCTGCATCATGCCTATTAAAGCTCTTTGAAAAAGCTCTTCTAAGAACATTAACCATCCAAATTATTCCACAACAGCTACCGCAGATCCACTATGCTACCCGGTCAAGATCCACCGCTACAAATCTAGTCACCACCACTACCAAGATCCTCGAGGCATTTGAGCACCGTTCGGAAATCACCGTTACGTATATCGACGTCCAGGCAGCATTTGATTCCGTATCCGTTCACGCATTGGCAAGGTTACTACGTTGAGTATTACCTCATTGGTGGAGACGTGCTCTGGTTTATTCAGAAAATGCTCGAGAACAGGACCATTATTGTTCGCGATGGCAATCTGCGCTATACCAGGACTATTACAGCTGGAGTTCCACAAGGCGGGGTCCTGTCCGGAATCTTGTTCTCAGCTATTCTCGTGCCATTTGTGATAGGCCGAACTGACATCCTCACCTTTGCCGATGACATAAAAATGTTTACTCCTATCAACCCTGGAGACACTGCTGAATACATCAATACCTTAATCCTTCAGAAAATCCAGAACCTTGAGGCCTTCCTCTCCGGTTTCGGACTTCAAATCAATCCTGAGAAGTCAAAACAGTTGACTTTCTCTCTCAAACGGAGCCCAACAATAGTACAACCCATTTTAAGAGGATGCGCGATTTCTGCCGTCCAACAACATACAGATCTGGGCGTTATTTTTGATCAAAAGCTCTCCTTTGTACCGCACATAGACAACTTGCAAATAAAGTTCTGTCGACTCCGGTGGATGATTAAACAACAACTAATGCACGTCCATGACCAGGCTGTGGGGTGCAGATATATTAAGACATGTGTTTATCCGGTAATATTGTATGGCGCCGAAGTCTGGACCTCAACTGCTACGACCCATCTTAGACGGATTTTCGCGGGGGAATTCTGGCTACTGAAGTGGGCCATATGGAAATTTCGGCTTCCCTCTACACCAAGGACCACCCAGATCGCGGCAGCTCTCAACATGAGACGTCTTCCTGCCATCATTCACGAGAGAAGACTCGTCTTTGCCATCAAAATGATGGTCGGCATTATTTCAGTGCCAGATTTCTGGGCTAACTGTGGATGGAGGATCCCGGTCCCAAGCCTTAGGGCTAATCCAATCCTACAGGCCATTCCAAACCGGTTAAAGCTAACTGAGCGGTTCCTACCCGTGCAAATGCTGCAAGACATACAGTCCTTGGACGGCGACCTCTACAAATTCGCAGTCGACAAGGAATATAGGCAGAAAGTACTCGGTCGACTTCCTTCCCGGGACCACGTTAGAGGACAGTAGACCCTGCTCCCGGAGACCTATTCATCACTGCCCTGAATCCATCATCTCAGTGTACAAACTTTTCAGGAGTCATAATGCTCTTTTTTTTGTGTTTATTGTATTATATGATTTCTTTTATGTAAACCCCTGGCTTGTAGCCGTGAAGGGAGTTGTATACAGCAATGTGCTTTCTGTATATAATAAAGAATTCTTCTTCTACTTTAATATTGATTATAGTATGCCAAATACGCCACGTATACGTGAACTTGATTACTCTTTCTTGGTGGATGTTAATGCAATCGAGAGTAAGACAGAGTTCATTATTTGCGCTGAGGGTGTGTAGGAAAAGGAGACCGGTTGCATGCAATTGATTGAGGGCGGAAAAATAGAACGAGAATAGTTGACCTAAATAAAGTGTGCAAATTAATGAATGCCAGGATTACCTGTAGACGAAAATACGATGGATTATTGTAACTCGTAGGAACCAAGACAGGAATAAAATGATAGATTAGAAATAAAAGCGAGAGAATAAGTTTATGAGGTCATATAAGAAAAATGATAAGAACATTATTAGATATAAGCTAGAAAGAATGAACAGGTGAAAGAAATGTCGCTGCTAAAAATAGTTTAGTTAATCTTCAATAAATTCTGTAATGTTAACGTTTATACTGTTAATAGAGAAGTTCTCCCCACACCGGGTGGAAAAGACCTGAGTTGGAATTTTTATGGGCATTTTTCACAACGTAGCTGAGTTAGCATGGTTTTTTCTCCCGGAACCCGGGTTTTTGGCTCAGAAAACAGAAAATCGACCTACGAACACATGCAATACACACTGAGCAACATGACCTAAGTAGCTGATGCTCCTAAAATCCAATAACAACAACAAGAAGACACGCATTATGAAGTTGACAACTGCAACTTGTAGGACTCTTGATACTTGGAGCTACTACTTTCAGCATTTCAATGGAACATTCCTGCCTCTTAAATTAGGATTAATTTGGAAATATTTTAGACTTAAATAAATAAATATTATGTTTATACTCAGGGACTATCGTGCCCACTCCTCTGATCCTATGTAGTTATACCGAAAAAGTCGGTATAACTCACGAGGGGAGCATTCTCCCTCCGTCTGAGATCGGCTAACTACAGTTTCCATTGAAAACTTCATTTCCTCCAGCGTACAATGGAATCGAACTACACTTCTCCAAACCAGTAACAAGTGGCGAAAGCACCATACTGTTACGAGGAACTCCCACGGTATTTAGCAGTCATGTAGGCTAGAAGCACGGTCAACTCAAACGCGTGTGCTACTGTAACCTCGCGTTTGATTACTCGACTAGAACAACGTAGGCAAAGAGTTAATAACATACAAGGTGTGCTAATATGGTTCCCGGACTGGTGCAATAAAAAAAAAAAAATAACCCAAAGTGAAGGAAGTAAAAAGTAGTTTTGATTTTATTATGACTGAATGCACTTATCAGACCATTCTAAAGGTTTCTTAAAAGAGTCAATTAAGGCCTCCAAAGAGAGAGATGATGTTCAGTTCATTTTTCTTTATGTTATCAATACCCTAAAAATAACTCTTTCCTTTAAGGACATTACTAAGTCTGCTGGTGCTAGATAGTAAGAGTAGGGTGGATGGTTGATTTGTTTAATTGTGTCGTCAGAAGTATCTTCACAAGAAGTGCGTAATGGGCCGAGTCATTGTCGTGCAACAAGAACCAGCTGCCTTGCTCTCAAAATTGCTGCTTCACCTGAGAAATGCGCTTTAATAGTTTTTGAAGACCTGTACGTAGAACGCAGCATTGACTCTCTCTCTGTCAAGTACAAGTTCCTTGCGAATCACACCCAGTTTGTCGAAAAGCATAATTATCATCATTTTGATCCTGGACTTCTGAAAACCAAACTTTTTTGGCTTTGGTGATGACTTAGAAGTCCACTGCATGTTCTCACGCTTCGTCTCTGAGTCGTAATAAAATATTCACCACTCATCTACAGTGACAATACAGTCGAGGAAATTTTGGACTGTCTTGACAAGTTTGGATGGTGACGCTCTTCGCTGCTTCTGCTCATCCATGGTCATAAATTTCACACAGACCTTCCTTGTCTCTAAATCTTCATGGGGAATTTGACAAATCGTCCCCTCATCATATCAAACTCATCAGAGACATCATTTTGAGGGTCAAACGACGATCGCACAATTTCGCGAACTTTTGCAATTCTTTTCTCATTTCGAGAGGTTGACGGACAGCCACTTCTTGGTCATCGCGAACCTCCTCACGTCCGTCTTTGAACCACTTATACCATTTAGATATATTGGTACGATTTAAGGCTGTATCATCTTTCATTCGTTTTCTGTTGCAGAATCGAGACACGGAACGTTAACGCTACTAACGAAACTGGTTGTTCCTGCAATCTGTCAGCCTACTGGACAATCTTTGCACACCATCTGTTGGAGAATTTGAACTATAAAATATCACTTCCGTTTATTTTCAAACTCATTGAACAGGACTGCAACAGCATTAGCCTGTATCCTCCGTATTTTGTAAAAAGTTTTTTGTAAATGTCCTCCGATATTTCCCTTCATTCGGCCTTCGAAGCGGCAACCAGTTTCAGCTTTGTGTTTAGGGAGGTCTCCCCTCACATGTATCCGACGAACCAAATATCCAGGAAGTTCTGGACAGGACTGAAGTTAGGGCACTGGGCTGGTCAGCCCAACTTTTCGACGCCAGTGTCCCCAATCCAGTTCATTACAACGCGAGCAGTATGACCTGGAGCGTTATCCTGTTAATACAGGTATGGACCTGCCACAATGTAGGTTAAGCATTATTGGTCAGGAAGTCTAGCAGACCTCAGTCAACAATGGTCTCATGCCAAACCTGAGAAACAGCCACAGACAATCATGCTGTCTCTGCCAATTGTCAGGTCGAGAGAGTTCGGCCAGTGACATTCTCCAAACGTCCGTCAGACCCAAGCATTTAAGAAAAATGATAAAATATTATTAGATTTAAGCTGGAGTGAGCAAACGAACAGGTGAAAAGAGAGACAGAGCACCTTGACCCGTCACTCCCCATTGGTCTATGGTTCAACAACAGTGGCCTTACACCAAATTAGTTGGGGCGAATTAGTAGCTTGTGGACTGCTACACGACCGTGGCAACTCACATCATGCAGCGCCCTACTCACTGTACTGCTGCGAAAATGTGTTTCAATCGTCTCCGCATACAGGTGAGGACATATTTCCAATTTTCACTATTGCCACAAATACGTAGAGGCGAAGCTGTAAGATGGAATTCAGCCAGTTTGCCGTTTAGTGACCCATGTCCAGAAATGAGAAATAATAAAATATGTACGTTTGGCGTAAACTAGCAAGAATAATTTTCCACAGATGCAAAAAGAACATTTGGAATGAATTTGTAAGTTACCCGACCCTTAGGGGAGGGATTCCAGTTGTCTTGCCACCGTCGAATTAAAAACTCCCAGCAATGTGACTTTTCGACATTGGGAATCAGTGGCAGTGTTAACTGTAAAACCCAAAATTCATTATAAGTTCCATGTCTTATGTAATAACTAATACCACAGAAAATAAGCAGTAAATCAAGGGGCAAACAACCGTTAATACCTCAAGGGCTGGGGTTGATATAGTTCTGCAGACACGACGCATCGCCATAAGCATAGACCGCTGAATGGAAGATAATTCCGTATACAGACTTACGGACATGCCAAAACCAGGCGCCAGCGCAATAGGTACAAATGGGGACGAATAGAGATTTATACATGAGATGCAGAAAACGATTCAAACCCCAAAATTGTTTGGAAATGCGTATAGGCATGGATGTATAATTTTGATTTTTTCAAGATGTTGCAAATGTTTAATAAAATTGAGTTCGGAGTCAATGATCATACCGAGAAATTTATTGAAAGGCCACCAAAGACAATGACTTTTTTGAAAGTTTAACCGCTGGAGGCAGGGAAGGATCAAACGATCCCTTTAGCATCATCATTGTAGTCTTGGTTGATGGTTCTTCATTTGAATCTGATGCAACTGCTATTATGACTGATTTATCTCAATAGTGTACGAGATATTTTTACAGTCAGCGTGAGATCATTGGCTTATGCCAGTTTAGAGATGTTATGAGTAGTCCTAAGGAACCACTCATCCAGTACAAGGATACAGACGAGTGGACCTAACACCAAACCTTGTGAACAACTACGATCGACAGGCCTAATGATGGAATTGAAAACCGGGAGAACAATAACAGATCAGC